>NW_017670842.1:205309-384937 GCF_001879085.1 Nicotiana attenuata | reverse complement strand
AATTGAAGTTGGAAATTGCAGGTTTTGGTTGCAGCAGGTGTTTCCGCATCTGCGGAAAGGAGATCGCAGATGCGGTCTCGCAGAAGCGAGCTAGGCCTTGCAGGAGCGGAAATAGGACCCCAGGTCAGGTTCCGCAGAAGCGGGATATTGGGTCGCTTAAGCGGTCCCGCAGATGCGAAGTTGGACCGCAGAAGCGGAAAGTCGCCTTAAGTGAAAGGTCCGCAGGAGTGGACGTTGACCGCATAAGCGGAAGGCGCAAAAGCGGGAATTAATCCGCAGAAGCGGAAATAACTGGCAGGTTAAGTGAAAACATCTTCCTCACGAATTTTTGAAAGAGTAGCATTTTGGACTCCGAACCTTGAGAGTTTTGAGGCGATTTTGAAGAGGGATTCGAGGGCTATTATCAGGTATGAACTCTTGGACTTAGAGCTTGATTTTATGGTGTATAAACATGAATTTGGACTGAATAATCAAGGAATGAAAGGTCAAAAATGGTGGTTTAGGGCTTGAATTTAAGAGAGTCTAAAATAAGGATTTGAGGGGTCAAATGGACCCCGATTTTGATGATTTTGATATGTATAGACTCGTGGCGAGACGAGGAATCCGGAGATGTAAATTTCGTAATTTTTCGAGAAGTGGGCCCGGGGCTCGGGTTTTGCCAACTTCGTGATTTTTGATATTTTTCGAGTCTTTTCGATTGGGTTATGACCCATTAGCCTATTGTGATGTATTTCTTGTGGTCTTGATCAGATTCGACGTGCGAGGAGGGCGATTCGAGGGGAAAGGGCATAGCGAGTTAGACTTTGACCGGCTAGAGGTGAGTAATGATTTTTAAATGATGTTCTGAGGGTTTGAAACCCCGGATTTGCACAACTTGGTGCTATGTTGAGATGAGACACGCTTTCCATGACGAGCGCGGGGTCATTTACTATTGGGGACTGTGACTTGGTCCAGTCCGGATGATATTTTACCGCGTATTAGCAATGACTTGTTGTTTTCACTATGATTTGGGCTTATTGCCATATTTGGGGCTTATTGCCGACTGTTTGAACTCTTTATGAACTATCATCACTGTTTTCCTCACTGTTTGAAATATTATTTGAACTCAGTCCATGTGATTTACACTGTTTTCTTGAACTCAGCCATATTTACTCAAACTTGGAGTTTTAAACTGATATTTGAACTATTGTTTGAGCTGAGTATCATTGCTTTACTGTTGCCCGAGGGGCTGTTGACTATTTCTGGACTGATTGAGGCCGAGGGCCTTAAGTGAGGGCATGATGAGTGAGGCGAGGAGGCTTTCAGGCCTCGTATTGATACTGTTCAGGCTTTCAGGCCTTATTGATAGCGCTTGGGCTGTAGGAGCCCCTCCGGAGTCTGCACACCCACAGTGAGCGCGGGTACCCATCTAGAGTGATTTAATATTGAACAATGGTAACAATGACATTGTTAAATGTGATTGGTCAGGTAACAATGACTGACCAGTCAGGTAACTATGATTGACCAGTGGTAACAATGACACTGGAGTACGCGTTGGTCAGGTAACAATGGCTGATCGGTCAGGTAACAATGGCTGACTTACTGATTGAGTATAATTGATGTTTAACTGTTGTCAAAAAGGTTTTTTTTCTTATTATTTTTCACTGGTTTCTACTATTATTCCGGAGTTGCTGCTTGAGATAGCATTATTGTGCCCTTGTGGGATTTTATGTTCTCAGTCGTTATTTATTTTTATTGCTCACTGGGTCGGAGTACTCACATTACTTACTGCATAATGTGTGCAGAGACAGGCACCGCTGAGTTCGTACCTGAGCGCTGATTTCCTTCCAGACCAGGCGGACCGGGAGAGACGAGGTAGCTGTCGACGTCCACATCCCCATTTCTTCCTTATCTTCTGCATATTTTATTCATCTTCAGGCTATGTTTTCCAGACTTGTAGTATATTTTTCATCAACTCTGTAGTAGCTCGTGACTTGTGACACCCCGATCATCGGGCTGAGTTTGGGATGGTTGTCTCCCGTTATGTTACGTTTATTTCCGCACGTGTTAATTAGTATTTATGGATTAAACCTATTTATGCTAAGAAAATGTTAAAAGCAAATGTTGATTGTTTCTGTTGGCTGGCCTTGTCTTCACGAGAGGCGCCATCTCGACCGGGTGGGAATTGGGTCGTGACAAGTTGGTATCAGAGCATAGTTTTTCCAATTCATTGAGAAAATCAAGAATCCTCAAATAGCTTGGTGAAATAGGAAGGAGACTCGAAGTAGTATAATCAGAAAGAATTCAATATTACTACCTATATAGGCAAGGTCCATGATATAGAATATAGCACAAAAAAGAAGTTGTAGATTGAACAGAGTTAGTTTTTCAAAAGTGAATAAACTTAACTAGTTGTGCGTTTGAAATTACACATCATATACTGCTCTACCAGAAACATGTACAACAGTCATGCGATAATTATAATTATAGGCTGCAAGTAATATTGGACCATGATAGGAAAAAGGAGATACATTCAGTAATGAATAGTATTAGAATAGAAACAATAGCCTTCTTCTTTCAGTTTCCTCCTAGAACTTTTTAGACTATGTGAACAGATTGTTATTTGAGAAATTTGAGTATTGGATGTTAAAATTTTGAGTAATGATGTTCGGAGAAGGTTAGATGCTATAAGGAATAGTAGACAAAATTCATCTTTACTGAATGCATTACCCTCCTTTTTGTGAACTTCCAAAGCCGTCTCCATTGTTCTCTCCATCTAGTATTTGTGAACTTCCAAAGAAGCAACGGACTCTAGGATCAATTAGCTTCCCTTATGCTGTTAGCAAAAATGGAAGATTAAGCGCTATGCGTTAAGCACATTGGCCAGAGAAGTGCATCAGCAAGTCGCGTAGCAAAAGCCACTCAAAGCAGAAAGCATCTTCACAAATCCAAAGATACCAAGAAGATCAATGCTTCAACATTTTATCTTTAATTAATATTCTTATGATTAGAGAATAATCCACTCAAGCTGCAACGGAAAGAACTAAGTTCTCTATATGAAATTTGTAAAGAGTAATTTCTTTCTTTATGTTAAGTTAAAATCTTTTTTCTCAAAACAAGTCCTGGTGAATACAATGAGAACTGCAAATTACTAAGTGATCTTTAGCAAAATTAGTAGATCAACTGCTCAGATATTTAAGACAATTATCTATAAACTGATTGACTTATAGAAACTGGGCTTATGGGCCAAGGAAACATATACTATGACCTGTTGCGTTTGGTACCGCTTTGTCTTTGCAGATCAAAGGTTTCATTTTTTATTGGTTAACTCATGACTATTTCTTTCCATGTGTTTAAATCCGTATTGCACATTAAACAAGCTTCTATTAAAGCAGAGAATTACCTCTCTTTCTCTACACAAATATACAAGTGAAACGACTAACCAACACTAGCAGCATATAAAAAAGTAGTGAATGAATAATAATTGGTAGTACAAATAAAGCTTTATGGATGCACGACACAAAGATTTATTTCTTAAAATCCCTATAATATTGGAAAGAGTTTCTTCTTCTAGTGTTTTACTCACTTGTAATTACTGCAGCACCTTAACCAAAAATAATTACAACATCACTTCCTAAGTGCTAGCTTTATAATACAATTACCGTTCTCTAAAAAAGGATTTACCTCTTAAACCTCAAAATTTTTTAGTGCAAAACACCAAGATTTATCAATAAAACTAAGGAATCTGAAATGTCCATTAAAACCAGAGATAAAAATAACATCTTCCTCAAGATGAATAGAAGATAGTAATTCTCAAATCACTAAGTATAACTATTTCCATTATGAACTTCCATCACTAATGTGGATAGAATCAGTGCATTGGAATGCATTAAGTCAATTTTTCGACATAGAAGCTAAAGAAACAAATATAGACAAAACAGAAACTAACTTACAGTGAGATGTGGGAGTCAAAGTAACACAGCCAAAGAGAGACTTGCATCCGCAAAGCCAGAAATAGCCTATTCGTTAGGAGAATTACAACCCAAAAAAATAGCCAAAGCAAATGCCAAAATCTATATCTATCCCAATTCCAAAAGGCATAAATATAAAAAAAATATAAAATTATAGTCACGATCTGCTTGTGAATATATCAATCAATAGAAAGGACATAATATCCACAAAAGAAAAAAGTAAAATAGAAATACCAACCGAATAAGACATGAGACCATTGATTAGAACTGGAATGGAGCTGTAAGTATTGATGTGGATAAATCACACTATCTTTATTTAGAACCTGCAAGAAAATAGTTTATTTAATGAGCTAGATTCGTTTTTTAAAGAGCACAAATAAGAAACTAAAACTGACTCTGAAGCACCATTAACAGCATTAAAGTATCTAGTATGAGTTCATGCCACAATGATATGATTACTAGAACAGCTCATGAACGGCAAGACAATTGCAGAGAGTCTTTCACTTTTTCTTTTAACAAGATATAGTTAAAGGCTATATAATCTATACAATTGCCACATTCTTATCTTTTTTTGGTTAAATCAGGATTAAACAATATCATTAGAGATATTTGCTTCATACCTCACTTGGTTCACCCTGCAGCCTTTGTAAATAAAAATCTGATTCCGAGACCATAATCCCTGGTGGCAATGACTCTGCACTACGAGGATTAGTTGGGACATATATCTGCAAAAGGAAAGCAACCTATCAACATTTTAGAAAAAATGTCTAGGTGCTCTGCATTCTAAATCTACCATGGCAGTCAGAATAACAATCCTACACCACTTCTAATGAAAACTGATCATGTCTTATGCATTTACCACTATCTTCAAGTCTTTTATTTTAGGATAATTTAGAAACATCAACCTCCTAACTCAAACCTAAATATAAGCATTCAAGGAATTGAAACCCTAAACAAGAAACAACTAAAACTAGGGATGAAGGAGCTTACAATTTCTTGCCATAGCCATAGAATTGGAAGAAAAGGTTGCTGCTCATTGAACCTCATAACTGAAAGTGCCAGTCGAAGGGTTGAACGAATTGGGGAAGGTGAGAGCCAAAAATAAAATAAAAAGGGGGAGAAATTCAGGGAAAAAAGGGGAGGGAAGTTTGCCGCGCTTGTTTTTGCTGAAAATTGAGAAAGACCTAAAAATATTGCCACAATTCAAAAAAATTATTGAGAAAAATAAGTGTTTTACCAACAAGAAAAAACTTTTGGCAACACTAATAATTTATTGTTGCCAATTTATTTATATTTTAAAATTGTTATATTACCCAAAAGGTTATGGGAACAAAATTAAAATATAGCCAACAAGAAATTTATTGTGGGTAAAAGTTCTATGATACAGCAACAACTAAATAATATTGTTGGCATTTATAGATATGTAGCAACAATATTATTGTTGTTGCAAAAAAGTTGTTGCAAATTATATACTTTCTTGTAGTGAGCTTTAGAAAATTAAACACAGTACTAATAAGATCTACAACACATCATGCAGAAACAAGTACAAACTAACCATAGGCCCATAACTAAAGTTGTGCAAAACAGTGGTAGATGTAGATTTTGCGCAATGAGCTTAACAGAACTCAGTATTTTTTGGGGATTATAGATACATATGTTAAAAATTACTAAAATGTTGATAATGATTAAGTATAATTCCAAAAATATAATGAGTTTCAATGCGAAGAATCTTTAAAGATTAAACTTAAATCACCCTTGTTGAAAAGAGGCAAATAACTTGCATGCCAACTACTCATATGTGACACACGCCCCCTCACGCGCACATAGTAAATCATCATGTTCTACCGTTTCCATGCATGTATAGTAAGAAGAAGGAGGGGGTAAGGGGCAAATTACTGCGATGAAGTGATCAATCAGAATAGATGAAAAGTCCCAATAATAATGATCTTCTTCTTCGTTGAAAACTAAAGCTATGGAGACTTGCTTTTGAAAATGGCTTGCTGAAATGTATCTTGACTTTCCATCAGTACCGATCCTTGCCCTATAAATTGATACTTTAAACTTCCAAAAATGTTTGGTCTTATCTTATGGAGTAGTAAGTATTCATAAATAAACATTGCTGGTCAATAAATTTCTCATTGCACCTAATCAAAGAACGTAATATATTGTTACTTGGGTGAAACACAGGAAACTAATCAGTGATATATTCAAAGGGTGACGTTGATAAAGATGGATATTTGGAACTATGGGGAATTTGTTGCCATTTCAGTCCACCTAAGAAAGATGGCAAATGAAGAGCACCTGAAAAAGGCATTTGATTTTTTTGATAAGAACCAAACTGGCTATATAGAGATTGAGGAGTTGAGGGAGGCCTTAGCTGACGAGATTGAAATCAACAGCGAAGAAGTTAACAATGCTATTATGCACCATGTGGACACAGACAAGGTCAGTAATATATTCATATCATAAAACTCATATGGCCTCTTTCCTTCTTTGTTTTGTTTACTTGTGGATGATGCCGTGTTGATTCTATGGACCTTGGGAATGGGAAAAAGAAAATGGTGTTGTGTCGTCTGTTTTATGTGCTTACATTTCATTATCATGCAGGACGGACGGATCGGATAAGTTACGATGAATTCTCTACAATGATGAAGACTGGCACAGATTGGAGGAAGGCGTTAAGACAGTATTCACGAGAACGATACAATAGTCTCAGCTTGAAATTAATGAAGGATGGTTCCTTACAAATTTTAGTCATGGGGTTGGATTTGACAGCCAGTATGTTTTGTAACATAATGTTTGAGGTGATATTAATCCCACAGAGCACAAGTGACCATGAATGAGGTGTTACATTTCCATACATTACTAGCAAATAAAAAGTAATAATTCTTCATCAAATCTTGTTTAATACATTATACATTAATCATAACTACCTACATTAAAAACCAAGAAGCAGAGTACATAGAGTGAATTAAAAATAGAGACTACTGTCAGTTGCTTCCTATTTTCTCTTGGTACATATGTGCATATGTGCATCTGTCACAACCCCGACCCCGGTCATGATGGCGCCCAACACACTTCTAGGCAAGCTCGACCATATACAGCATTAACCCAAATTCTTACTCAGATTTTAGATAATTAACGCAGGGAATTTGCTAAGTCATTACATTCAAGTTCATAATTTATAATAAAGCCTGCGGAAGTTCAATTAAAATATCACAACATAGCCCAATAGAATCCGGTGTCGCGAACACGAGCCTCTAATACAGAATATCCACCTAATACAAGCCTGTCTAGGAAAAATACGGAACAAAAGGATAGAGATAGAAGGGAGAGATCAAGGTTGCGAACGCCATGCAGCCACCTCGATGCTCCCGGATGCTGCTGCGCTGCTAATCAAGTCCTCACTCAGCCTGTGGGGTACCTCGATCTGCACGTAAGGTGCATGGAGTAATGTGAGTACTCCGACCCAGTGAGTAATAAACATAAATAAAGGCTGAGAGTAAGAAATCATGGAATAATACAAAGTAAGCTATAACTGGCAGTCCAGAACATTTAATCATGAAGCAACACACCGATGAAATAAGGTACAGAAATACTATGACAAGTAAACCAGATAAATATCAAATGCATGAATGCAATGCAACACATAGAATGGTACACTCTAGTACCCGCTGCGGTGTGCAGCCCGATCCACTTAACATCGACGGCGCTCACTGGAGGTGTGTACAGACTCCGGAGGGGCTCCTACAGCCCAAGCACAAATAATCAAGCCATCTCGTGGCACCAACCAGGCTCTCGGCCTCAATATCAATATAATACCGCTGCGGCGCGCTGCCCGATCCATGCTCAGTCCAGAAATTCACATAAGCCTCTAGGACAATATTAAAATAATAAGTTCTCAGCTCAGAATGTCAATAAAAATAGTGTTGAAGTTTTCAAATCTTAGAAAGATGGCTGAGCATTTCAAAACTGTATTTAAACTTAGGACTGAAATCAATTAACATGTCAAATAATGTGAAAACAGTGATAGCAATCCCTGAAGGATTCAAATAATCGGCACAAAGACCAAATATAACAATTTAATCCAAGTAGGATGATTTTCTAACAAGTCTTAGTCGAAAATACTGTATAAACATCACTCGGGACGGACCAAGTCACAATCCCCAACCACAAATGACCCCGCACTCGTCATAGAGCGCGTGTCTCGCCTCAATATAGCGTTACAATGTGAAATTTCCGGGGTTTCAAACCCTCAGGACATCATTTACATCTATTACTCACCTCAAGCTGGCCAAAAGTCTAGCTCGCTATGCCTTTTCCTCTAGAATCGACCTCCTCGTGTGTCGAATCTAATCAAAACCACAAGGAACACGTTACAATAGGCTAAGGGAACATAACCCAATCGAAAAGACTCGAAAAATATCGAAAATCACGAAATTGACAAAATCCGAGCCCCGGGCCCACTTCTCGAAAAATCAGAAAATTCACATCACCGGATTCCTTATCTCGCCACGAGTCTATACATATCAAATTTACCAAAATCCGAGCTCAAATGCTCCCTCAAACTCCAAATTTCCATTTCAAAAGTCAAGCCCAAGTTCTTCCATTTTTAATCAAATTTCCATGAATTTAAGTGTTGATTCTTCAATAAAATGATGATTCTAGGTCACGAGACTCACCTCGAATCAATTCCCGTCAAAACCGTCCTTAATACTCGTCGAAAAGCTCCCAAGGTTGTTCAACAATGGTGAAAATAAGACTTAGCTCGCGGAGGAAATATTATAAGTCTACCCAGCTCTTTTCGCTTTTGCGGTCCCTTTCTCGCTTAAGCAGGACCGCTTCCGCGACTTTCCTTCCGCTTCTGCGAAAATTTCAAATAAAGGCCACGACCGCTTCTGCGGTCAACAAGTCGCTTCTGCGACTCTGCTCCTGTGGATTTCCTCCCACTTTTGCAGAAATACCAAACTCGAGCCCAACCGCTTCTGCGGTTACACCATCGCATAAGCGATACCGCTTCTGCGGCTACCTAATCGCTTCTGGGGAACCAGCGCCCAGGCCTCCTCACCGCTTCTGCGGTCAACCTTCGCATAAGCGTGTCCGCTTCTGCGGTTCAAGACTCGCAGAAGCGAAAATACCAGTTGCAGCAGGCTTCAGCAACATGCAAATTCCAAAACTCTCCGTTTAACCATCCGAACTCACCCCGAGGCCCCCGGGACATCAACCAAAAGCACCAACACATCCTAAAACATCATTCAAACTTGTTCCAATCATCAAAAAACATCAAACAACGCTAAAACCATCGAATCACATCGGATTCAAGCCTAAGTTCTTCAAAAACTTCCGAAATACGCATTTGATCAAAAACCCGACCAAAACACCTCCCAATGACCTGAAATTTTGCACACACATCCAAAATCACCTAACGAAGCTACAACAACTCTCGGAATTCCATTCCGACCCTCGGATCAAAATCTCACCTATCAACCGGAATTCGCCAAAATACTAACTTCACCAATTCAAGCTTAATTCTACACCGGACCTTCAAAATCACTTCCGATCACACTCCTAAGTCACAAATCACCCCCCGAAGCTGACCGAATCGCGAGAAATTGCATCCGAGCCTTCTAACTCATAAGTCAACGTCCGGTTGACTTTTCCAAAACAAGCCTTCCTTAAAGAGACTAAGTGTCTCATTTCCTACCAAAACCAATCCAACTTCAACTCTAACACACCAAATGCCGATAATGAAACATGAAGAAGCATAAAAAATGGGGAGAAACGGGCGGTACAAACATGAGACGACGGGTTGGTCGTCACAAACATCAGCCTTGTCTCTTGCTAATGACTTGATTCAAGGAGCCTGCCTACTGAGTGCCCATACAATCTAAGTCTGCTGCAATAACATCATCATCATCAGAACCCAATAATTCCTCCATTGTGAAGCACTCGTCGCTGCTTATTACTAAGGATGGCTCTGCATAATAATCCGATGATGTTAAATATCAAGTAAAAGTGATAGGTGCCCTCTCTTCAATGTTGTGCACTTGCTCTTTGACCACTGATCAGACACAAATCCAAGCATCAAATGTTTTCTTCATTAACCATGGTTAGTACTACTTCCTTGAGCCATTTGACAATGATGTTCGCTCATCAAATGCAGATAGGCAACTGGGTTCTGCATATTTGATTTTTCTGTCTAGCAAACTACCGAGTGCTCGTACACTTTCATATCCACATGATCAAATATTGTTCATTATCTTCAGTCAATGTTGATGGAAACAGTTAGCCCCTATCATCACATTCAATATTACTATGGTCTTGTTGCAACTAAGCCATTATTATCAGTGTGAGTAGTATGTAAATTTATTTGAAGTTGTCGATGAATTCCAACATTTCAACATGACTTTGAACTGGAAGGTCCCATCTCTTCAAAGTTTTGCGCTTGTTACATCCACTAATTGCAACTGATCAAACGCATTATTATGTTCGGATGATGAGATTGATTTGAAGGACACAAATCATGAACACCTGTCCCTTGATCCTCTGAAGAACTTGTAACATCGTCATGTTCTTGAGTTGCCGAAAGCATGGTATTTTAACAACAACAACGTTGTTTCCACTGTCCGCTATTTCCATATGATCATTATGCATGTACAATTTTACCCTTAATGCAGCATAAAACATAATCCTCATTCTGAAGTATATATTTCGTTGTCTTACACCTTTAGTATGTTGTCATTAAGACTATACTCTTTCATATTCCAAACAATATTTTTAATTCCTTGATCGACACTTTTCTCTTTTTCGATATCGAAAACTTTTCTTGAACCCAATCAACTTTGACCCTTTAAAAACTGATTTGTGTTTGTCAAGTCCTTTCCAACAGCCTCCTCCGATCAGCCCGACTGAACCTTGAACCACCCGCTTTTGTCTCTTCAACTTAGTAAAGAAATAGTTTACCTTTGTATCATCTCTCAGAAAATTGTTTTCGAATATATCCCATGGCTTCTTATTCCCGTAAAGATCCTCAACTCGAATATTATCACACGAGAAACTCTTGCACTAAACGAATTTGAGTAGATAGCGAATAAGCTTTTCATCAGTGGGTCGAAACCTGAATCCCAGTACTGGATTTGGACCATAATTATGGCTCTGCTGGTAGTCATTATTTTTTGTTTTCAGTGAAGAAATTAGCTGAAAACAGAAAGGAAATACTTTCAACTAACCCTAAGAGACAACAAAGGAGCTGGTGAGGGTTTAATGTAATGTAATAAAGTTGTTGCGCTATTGGTACTACTTAATACTTATATAGGTGGTTGAGCACTAGGCGCGGGAAGCAACAAAAAGCCGACTTAGGAGAGAATTAGGAAATTTTCAATTCCACAGTTCTACACATTTGTATTAAACGTAATGGAAACGCAAATACTAAAAAGCTTTTATGTTTGTTCTCTTTTTCTAAATTTATAAATTTAATATGTATGAATTTTTAATTTTATTTCGTTTTGAATGTGTGACTTCTAGGGTGGGCGTTCGGGCAATTCGGAAATTAAATATAGAACTTCGATTTGGATTTTCGGTTTTCGGATTGAAGAAATGACAATCCAAATCCAATCCAAATAAGCTCGGATTGGATTGAATTTTAAATTCGGGTTTCGGATTAATCGGGTTGGATATTTTGGATTTTCAGTTTTGAGCTTATAAGTTGATATGTTTCTTCTTTTTACAAAAAATGAATATCCAAATAAAGTACTCATATTTAATTGCGTGAAAAGTTACTCATTCTACACCGTAATCATCCAAATAAAGTTTCAAGAGTAACGAAATTACTATCAAGAAAGGCAACAGAGACATTAATACGACCGATAAGAAGTAGTAATAGTAAAATCATGTCCAAATATAAAGTATTCTGACAGTAACTTAGTAATTAATATGCATATGCGAAATAATATCTATGATAGAGTATTTAACTTATTATTATTGACATATAGATAATGGACTAAATATTAAAGTATAAAATTTTCGGATTTTCGGATATCCAAAATCCAAAGTACTAAATCCAACATCCAATCGAAATCTAAAAAAATTTAAAATTAAATCCAAAATCCAATCCGTAATTCGAAAATTCAAACCAAAATCTAAAAATTCGGATTTCAGTTTGGATTTTCGGGTTTGCCCAAACTATGCCCACCTCTAGTGACTTCAGTTTATTTAATTTACTTGATTACACATACACCCTATATTTCAAAATTAAATACTTAAGCCCCCTCCCCTAATGAAAATATTAATATAAGTTAATGTTTGTGCATATGATTTTGTTGTACAAGCTAGGGTTAAGTGGCTGATTTTGAAATATTATTCCGGTAGTTGGTTATGTTATAGGGGTTTCAATGTGATACTCTAATTATTTTAACCGTGAATTGTTTTCTTTGATTTGTAAATAACAGACAATTAATAATAAAACATCTTTAAGGATCTGTGTTAGAAAGCCACCAGGTAATTAGATTTGTGTAATTATTAGGGTAATAATTACACGGCCTAATCATAGTTGTGTAATTATGACGACTTGTTTGTTTGTCATAGTGTAATTACAAGTTTACTGTTTGGTTGCACAAGTGTAATTACACAGTTAAATGAAATTTTAAATGAAGTAATTATCAAAACATAAAAGTTAATATAATAAATATATGCCTATAAATTTTTATAGTATTAATGATATTATATTTGGTATTTAAGATGTATACTTTTTCTGTGATATACATCAATTAGTAATCATATATTTTATAACTAATATTGTAAAACTAATCTCATAATATTAATATATATATATATATATATATATATATCTTTTCCAAATTAATAATATTTTGTTTAGATACTTACAAAGGCTAAAAACATACATTTTGTAAGAACATCATGGAATTCATGGTTTGATAAAATAAATTAATATTTATAAATATAATGTCATAACAAAAAATTAACAATAAAATTAACAAAAAAGTAAAAATAAAATTAAAAAATAAATATAAAGTTATAAAGAAAATAAATTAAAATAAAAACAAAAAGGAAAGAGACTAAAAAGCAATTTCTAATTTGTCATCTCTTCCCATAGATTACTTAGGGTCAGATGAAGATGGATCATTTCTCGGATGCTCGGCATGCGTTTCAGTCAAGATACTCATTTGTTGAATAAAAACTTGTCATAATCAGAAGGAAGTTTCTTCAACTATATAGTCAACTTTGTCTAGCAAAATTATTCTAGATACTTCTTCTAGAGCTTCAATCATGTTGGTGAACTTAGAGAAAGAACAATAGAAGGGAGTTAATCAACTCATGTATATAATTTGTAGTTATATTATTTGTACCATAAACATGTGAAATTGTTGTGTTAAATATGTTAATATTTTGTGTTACCATTAACGCATGTACAAAATTTACCTTGATTTAAGATGGTTTGATCATCCTCTCTTCCAATGCAGACATCCATATTTTGTCCTTTGTTGTTGTCCAACTAAGAATACCAGGGATCGAATCACCAACCCTTGTAGCAATATCACTTTAACTGTATTGCAACACTCGTACAACCAGATTTGCATAGCGAGGGAAAAACCTCGAAGAAGAGAAAAACGCACAGATGGGGTCAATTTATGCCTAAAAGACTGAAGTAAATGTATATAAGCATCTATAGACAAAATGACAATAATATATTGCAGACAATTAAATGATAAATTAAGAAATACATAACATAATTAAATTACAAAGCAGCTATAAAACACTGACAGACCTCTGTTTCCAACAAGAAAACTACAAAGTAACCTATATTTAAAATATTTGGGGGGGGGGGGAGAGGGGGGGGAATGTCTACTAGACATAATATCTACAATTTGTTTATGGGAAATACAATTACTACTTACAAAGAGAGCCAAAATTCACCAATAAAACAAACTACGTCAAGAAATACATACTCTAACAAAATTATTTCAAATATTATATAACAAATATACAACTAAAAAAATATTTAGAAAAATTAATAAACAACAAGATATATACACAATGTAGACAAAACTTCTACAATGAAGGATTAATAAAAAAAATAGGTATCAAGATGAGCATGAAAATAACTTTTTTACTAAAAAAATAAATGAATATTATAATTACTACAATTTTACCTTGTCTAAAGACTGTTGGAGTATGTTTTTAGGAGATATTTGAACCTTATTCCTTCTTGAAGGTTTGCCAGCAAGAGAAACTTTGACTTTTTTTTGCAGATTTGGGAATCACTTCTTCTTCCACGAAATCGTCATCAACAGTGGTTTCTTTGTCCTTCCGTTTTACTGATTTAGCAGATGAGGATCCGTCAGTAGAATCCCTGTCATGCTTGAGTTTTTTCGCGCCTCTGCCCTAGCTTAACAAGGCGTAAGCGGGGACTTTCTCTCTAGTGTTTCATGTCAGGATTTTATCATTTTTTTTTGGATGAATCATGTGAGAAAGTACTCAAATCAAATGTAGGAATTTTATCATCAGTATCTTCTTTAGGGCTTTTCGACGGAGTTCCTTTTTTCTTCATGAAAGGGAAGGAATTGTTGATGAACTAAGGATTTCGCAGGGATTTACAGAGAGAAATCAGGGATTTTGAGAGAGAAAATGGAAAAACTTTTGAAAAAATATGGAAGAAAAACGTTAATGGAGAGAGAGATGTTCAGAAGCGGGGGGCTAAGAAAAGGGGGAAGTGGGATATATACGTTAGATATTGTATAGCGTGAAAAACTGACTTAATTGATATCTCATTTAATTCCTAAAATGTAATAATTGGTAAATTGTATATGACCATGTAATTAATTTGAAACTTGAGTAGGAAGGATAAAAAAGTTTCATATAGTGTATAATTTGGTAAAAATCCTTTAATTGAAAGGACAATATGGTGCGCGCTTCGAGCTTATAACTGCATAGATTTTAGCTAAAAATAGCACGCAGAAATACATTGTTGAAATTTTTGAAAAACCGAGAGCTATATTGAAAACAATGAGCCCGGAACCAAAATGTGGTTCTTTTGGACTAAAATAACCGAAATGTGTAGAAAAAAATATGGTGACCAATTTATATATAGCGTCTTTTTAAAAGACGCTATACCTTAACGGTCGTTTGGCTAGTTATGTATACAGCCTTTTTGAAAGACGCTATTTGTAAAAAAAAAGCCTTTTTGAAAGGCTCTATATATATTATGTGGGCCGACCGTTAACATCCCTCTTTCTTTGTTCTTGGAATCCACGTGGCGCAGGAAAAACAGATAAATAAATTTAATGTACCAAAACTCGAGTAGAGTGCTGGGTGGTGCAATGGTTGAAGGTTAGGCATGAAATTGATTTCGTCCTTGAGGTGCAAGGTTCAATTTCTTCTACCAGCATTATATTTTGTTTTCCTATTCTTTTATCATTTTTCATTTTTTTTCATTATTTGGTTTAAGTATTTAGACACGAATACTTTAATATTTAATATTTAGAAAATTATGATTTTTGAATTCATTTAAAGTAAAAAAAAAAAAAGAGAAGCCTTTTACTATTTCGTTAAAAAATCTACCAACATTTTTAATAGTTGTTATTTTGTATTATACGTAAAACAAAATTATCTTTTTCTCCTTTTATTTTCAAATTAGAATTATGAGTTTTATTTATAGTTAAAAATTTCATAAGAGAATAATATATATAGTTTAATCTTTTGAATTTTTTATTTTTTGATATCTTTCTTTTTAATGTATTTTGTTCCTTGTAATCAAATGAAACAGCTATCCTATAATGAGCAAAGCTTTACAGAACTCTGGAAGGGTTATATTTTATTCTCTATGTGAATGGTGAGTATATTTTCTTAAATTTAATGTGGTGATGCCATTGGAAGCAATCTAGATTAGACATCGAGCGTGTCTTCAGTACATATAAGTAGTATTAGTATTATTCTCATATTTTCTTATTCCTAGATTTTCCACTATCTATTGTCTTTGACTATCTTATCTTATCATCTTACCTCGCCGTTGTTACTGCTTCCTTTTGCGTCTTTCCTTGAGTCGAGGGTCTATCAGAACCAATCTCTCTACCTTCACAAGGTAAAGATAAAGTCTGTGTATACACTACCCTCCCCGATGCCACTTGTAAGATTTGACTGGGTTTATTGTTGTTTTTACCCCTGAACAAATGGCATAAACTTTTAAGCACAATTGCCCGGCTGTAAGTTCAAGTGGAATTACACTATTTCAGCAAAGAAGAGTTAAGTTGAAAGAATAACAATTTAACAGTGTCTAAATCCATCCCCATCAACAATGAATTATCCCAAACTAGACCTAACCATCTCATATGCCAAGAAACATGCAGCATTTGCAGGGACGCTACGTCCCATAGCAGGTCCAAACCCCTTGTAAAGTCCTTTGACCCCCTCTGCTGCCAAGATCTTTTTGAAAGCATCAAAAAAGCCAGAAAACTTCGGGTTTTTATAATCGTCGACCTGGATTACACTCTTGATGACATCTGTTGGATACACGGAAATCCAGAAGGAACCGCCCGCCAAGCCTCCAGCTACAATAAGAGAACCTCTTCCTAACCCCGAAGTGTCTGTGCCTCCTGCAAAGTACTGCTTTAGTGCTTCGTACATACCAAACATAGCAGCATTTCCGGGTATTTCACGTGCCATGGTAGGGAACAAGCCCTTGAAGAGACCCCCGACACCTCCTTCAGATCGAAGAACGTGTCTTGCCACATCCATTGGTCCTGCATATTTCACTGCCACAGCAGCTGAGCCTGCACTTGCCATTACACTCTGGGCTTGCAATCTGCATTCATGTACAAACAAGTAAATTGCCAAGTACAGAAATTGATTCCTAGTAGTTTTGATCATTGATCAAACAGTGGTAACAGCAAGTTGAAAAGTACATGTGCATTCTTTCCATCTACGATGCACACATACACACCATTTCAATGGAAAGGTAAAACATGGAAAACATCTAAAGTTCATCTGTCATACAGTTTGGTCAAGTGCAGAAAACTTTATAACGCTAGATCACATACTACATTTTGGTTTAAAGCACTAGAAGCGAACCTGCATTTTATAAGTTCAGTTGGGCAAGCAAGAAAAGACACAGCAGTTCCAGCAACAGCTCCACAAACGATTTGCTGGTTCACAGTAAGAGGGGCTCCAGGTTCAGACTTCAAGAATGCCTCGGTTTGACCTCTCACTGTGAAGAGCACAGCATTAAAGGCTGCAACAGTGGCAAGTGGGGCCCCCATGCCTTTGAACAGCCCCCTAGCACCTTCTGCAGCTACTGTTTGCCGAACAGCATCTATGGCACCCGAGTATTTAGGAAGCTGCCCTGGAAGTGGAGTAGGCTGGCTTTGAAGCTTGACCTTGATGGTATCAAAAGGGTGACCAACAATCAATTGTGCTGCTCCACCTACAGTCCCAGCTGTTAAATCCTTGGCTACGTCACCCATTGTGGTATCTGGAGAAACAGAAACAAAAGGTAAAAGGAAATTCAGTCTAAATGTAATGCTGTTGTATTGACTCTCTTCAATGACAGTAGAAAAAGAACGAATTGGTGGGAAGGCGAGCATTGCAAGAGTGTATTATCAACGTCAAACTTCAGACTTCTGCTAAAAAATTGCTGGAAAGAAAAGCATCTATAATCTTTACAGTCAATAGCCATGAACCTACACAATAAACAACACTAGTTGTCCTTGATGTAATAAAAAGTCTAGCTTAGGTACTTGTGGAGCTATCACAATTTGGGGTTAAAGAGCACCAGAAAGAATCCAGGCAGCATCATTTCTTCTGAACAAAATCAACAACAATAAACCCATTGTAATCCCACAAGTGGGGTCTCTGGGAAAGTTAGTGTGTACGCAGACCTTACCCTACCTTGTGAAACCCTACCTTGTGAAGGTAGAGAGGCTATTTCCGATAGACCCTCAGCACTTCTTCTTAATAAAATCAATCATAATATTACACCTCCAGACACGAGGAACTCTGATAATTGGAAACTCATATGATATGTCAGACAACAATAAACGAACAGATCAAAAGTTCATATGCTAATTCGACTTCTCCAGATAATTTTGACATTGGGGTCCTAACACAGTCAGCCACTTTAAAACCAAAGTGATCAAGCTGCTTCTGCCTAAAAACTATCTGCGTACAATGCGACAAAGTGAAGCACTAAGACAGCATGTTAGAACTCCAGTCCTATCCCATTACTGTTTTGCATATTCATAATAAGGACGGACTAAAGGCACTAGCTTTTACTTGAAAATGCATCCTTTGGAACTCTAACTGTGAATATCAGGGCTCTCAAAGCGGCTACTTTAGCAAGTAGAGATCCTGTGGCTAAACCGCTGGTAACAAGAAATGAGAAGCACAGGCTAATGAATATAGTTTACTCTTGGGTAATTACAGTTGGGATAGTGTTATCAGACCCTCCAAATCAATTTCCATTTAAAGGAGGAAAAAAGGGTTCCACCCAATCTGGAGTGTTATCAGACACTCCAGAGAACTGATTTAGAAAAGAATTTTTGAAAGCTGTTACAGAAAGACCCTTCGGATATGGGAATCTTGGTCTTTCCCTTTGAGTCCTGTAATCCTATGATTTCCATTGTGCATATCAAGTCCATTAGGCAACAAAGGGAGGGGATATCAATACAGCACACCTATTCCCTAACATTCTAACTTCTTTTTTCTCGCTTAACCAAAAAAAATATGTACATGAATCTCTTCCATCAATTCTTGACTTTTCTCTCCTTGATACACATATTGAAATGTAAGGAATCAGGATATGTATGAGAAGAGGAGAAAAAAAGGAAACGCAATGGTGGTGATAATACTCTACTTTGGATAGCAGCAGAAATTCTGTCAAACTAACTGAACTTGAAGACCTTGACAGAATTAAATGATTTTTTTAATTAGTCTGATAGAATTAAATAAATCAATTTTATTGGTCGAAATGTTCTAGCTCAAAACTAACTATTCAAAAAGATAAGGCAAAGCATTTATCTGAGGTACAAATTGGTTTTTAGGGAGGAAAAAAACTGATGAAGAAGGCATTCAAGAGAATTCTTGTGGTTTTGCAAATAACTTGAATTTATCTGAATAATTCTCCTTATGTTCACTCAACAACCTCGCAAAAATCCAAGCTGAGAACTTTTGAGAACATTGCCAGTCCTTCCTTACAAGTTACAACTTATAGATGAATGACGCTCCATTGACTAAAAGGGTGCCGCCCCTTTTGGCACACATGAAAGCTAAATCCAGCAATCAAATATAACAGAGCCAAACTACGTTTTCCAAATAATTAATTATTCTGATATTCGCAAAAACCTAAGACTTCAAAACTGCTGAAAAATATCCATGGGAAAGTAATGTATATTGTGAAACCTCGACAGAGATTCAAAACATAAAACCATTGCTTAGAATAAGACCCAATACCACCAAAACTAAATAGCTATATCAAGAAAAATAAAGCGTAATTACAGAATTTCAATACATACAATAACACATATTCACGGAGTGGAAAAGCTATGCTTTTTGTTTTCCTTTTGTCTTTTAACTAACCATACAATAACCCAACACCCTCTCCATTCCATCAAATACCTCAAAGTACAAATGCAGTCCTAAGCCACAAGCGATCAACTCGTAAAACCATAACATATTTAAAGTAAACTCTTACAAACATTGGCACATGGGTTTAGAGAAAAACTATAATAACAACAGCAATTACCTGGCTGGTTCCTCTTTACACAAATCGAATATTCAACCAAGCCAACCAAACAGATCCCAGACTTAATAAGATAATGGGCACTGCAATCTGAAATCAAACAGATGTGCAATGTAACAGTCAATCACTCAAACAGATCCAAACAAACATGTACATCAAAATATGACATAAGGAAACAAATCCCAGAAAGCAAAATTGTAAAAAAAAAAGTAAAAATACCAAAAGGGTATCACTGAATGTCAATTTTCAGCACACCAACTTCTAAAGCTAGAGACTTTTTGATCTAATTAAAAGAATAAAAGAGAAAAAACAATGAAAATATCAATAGGGTATCATTCAGATGCCCATTTTCAGTACACCAACTTTTAAAGGTAGAAACTTTTTCATCAAAATTATAAGCTTTATGCTAACAAAAAGATTCTTATGGTATCTAGGTGAACTGATTCTTAGTCCACAAACCACGTCTACCTGATAAATATGATGAGTAAAAATCTTGAAGTTAGTTTAGAGCCACATGAAGGAATTCAACAAACGACAATAATGGGATGGACTGATTTTATTTAAAAATAATGGTGGCCAGTAGATCTTACACTAGTCTCAAGTGAATCCACGTAAACAAAGTGGAAAGAGTGCAGTTTTTACACACACAGACTAGGACGAAATCAAGAAATGGATAGGGGAGATATGAGGACACAAATTTAGAGCCAATTTCAGCCAGATGCAACAAGATCTTAGAGAGAGTGTGAGATGGAGCAGCTCCTCTATTTTTGGATGACTACTTCTATATAAAGGGAATAGTAGGGTCACCACCAACCCCCATTACCTACTAGAGTGTATACTGATTTTGACACGTTCCTCCTCTGAAAAACATTTTATATCTTTCATAGAGTTTATTATTTGTACTTTCAACGTTAAGTTTTTAATAAATTTACATGATTCGAGTTATATTCAGATAAATCGTGCCTAACCCTCTATATCTGCTCAAAATATTTGTGGGTAATAAGAGCCAATTTGGACATAAGAATTTTTCTTTTTTTTGAAATTAGTGTTTCTATAAAAATTTTAATTTTAATTAGAAAATGAATTTTGAATTTTTTTGAAAACTCCAAAAGGTTGTTTTTAAAAAAATTTCACTCAGATCATTCACAAAAATTCAAAAAAAGAAAATCAAAATTATATTCATGTCCAAACACAACTCTAATTTTCAAATATTATTTTCACTTGAAAATTTATTTTACTTTTTTTTGAAATTTTACAATTCTTATGTCCAAACGCCCACTACATAGTAAATTTTTATACTAAATATTGGTAAATTGATGACTATAATAATTAAACTACTATCACATATTAAAATTTATTAATAGTACCCAAAAATAATTATAGTGTGTATGTAACTTATTTCATTTATAAAAGTTTGTCATTGAAGGAAAATGAAGGAAGAAAAAAGGGTCATTATTTAGAGAATCAATAAGATTTTAAAACCATATCAAATCACAATTTAATCAAGTCAGGTAACTCTATATTAAATGGAAAAAAATATATAATTCTTTATCAAAATAGGTAAAACGATGTATAGTAGAATCAGTAAACATTATTTTGTAGGGAAACTTACACAAATGTCCCAAATAAATCTCAACTTACCAACCTCTAGCCATTAGTCATAGACTTACCAAAACTAGCCAACAAAAATTGAAAATCAAATAATAGGGTTCTTTCTATCAAAGAATCACATGCAAAAATCACCTTCCATATTTTTAAGCGTGATTAGCAACATTAGATACAAGACGGAAAGGAAATTTCATGGACGGGGTAGCAAATAAGGTGATGAAATCCAAAAATCTATACAATATTCCAAAAATCTAAACAAAAAAGGAATTTTTTCAATGGGTATAGTTGAAATTCATTGAAAATATATAGATAAGTCAATATACAAAATTTGAGGAAGATTGGAGGTGATTTGGACTGGTTTTGTATCAAAATTCGTAATTAAATCGAGTTCAAAAAAGTCTTCTGCGACACATGTATCAAACATGTATCTCACACACAGGTATACAAGAATATACATATGATACACAATTGATACAAATATGATACATATGTGATACACAAATGATACACAGTGTGATACACATATCATTTTTTTCATGTTCAGCTTTTACTTCGAATTTTCAATTCAAACCACCTCAAAACTTCACCAAATCATCCCAAAACTGAGATTCAAGCTCCTTAAGTTGTGCCCAATCTATTCTAATAACACTCACTCAAAACAAAGCAAAAATTTGATATTTTTTTGCTACAAATAGCTAATTGGCTAATTTGGCTATATTAGTAATATTTTATCAATTGGCCAATTTTTATAATGAGCTACTTATAAATGGACATAGCTGGTAATTTTCGTTATAATTAACCGTTTTCTTTCTTGTTTTTCTTAAAGAAGGCTATTATTGGTTATAATTCCTCTATCTCCTTTTGGTTGTTGGGCCAAAAGTCAAAGCCTAGTAACATTCCAGGAACTCTAGGTGAGAATTCTCATTAATGCAAACAATGTGTACAACGTGTTTGACAAAACTAATATGTACATCGTGCAAAATATGAGATTTTTACCTAATTATACTATATTAGAAATTTAATTAACTATCTTTTCTATGTTTTATAGTTTTTAATAAATATCTAGGTTTTTCTTACAAATTATATAGATTGCTCCTTAAAAGACTCCCACCCCATTATTAGTGCGTTCAATTACATCATTTCCTTCTTCTTTTTTCTCTCCTCTTCTCTTTCCTTCCCCTTTTACATCAAAATCCTTAATTTACGCCATAATCTCCATCTTTTCTCTTCCCAACATTGCCGACAGTTTTATATTATTAAAAATTATCAATTGTATTGTTCTTTTGCTGGGAGATTGGACAACAATGAAAATGAAGAAATATTCAGGAATTGTATGATAATTGTATCGCAATTGTATTTGAATTATATCGGATACATCAATGCCTAAAACATAATTGTATCATATTTATATCACAATTGTGCCTAACTTGTATATGTCACATTAATACCCAAAATAATACTCGATACAATACTAATAAATTAATCTATAATTACCATATATTTGTGATATAAATCGTGAAATTCTTCACAAACTCACAACTGCTCGTAACTATATATAATGAATATACAATTATCGTACATTTATAATACAATCCCTTCAACAATTATGATACATATACAATTATAATACAATCGTGATACATTTCCAAAAAATTGTTATACAATTATGATCTTCATCTTCTTCAAGTGTCAATCATAACTCTACACTAAAAATCTAATATAATTGTACTATAATTGTATTAGTATTGTATCAAGTATTATTTTTGGGTATTGATGTATCATATACAAGTGACATACAATAAAGATTTTGGAAAATAAGAAAACAAGGTTCAAACAAGAGAGAAATAGGATATCAAAAGCTTTGGAAAAGGAAAGAATCTGCAATTTTGAGATTATAACAGTGGATGATTGAAAGAGAGAAATTGGATATCAAAAGCTTTGGAAGAGGAGTGAGTAAGCGATATTTTTGGGTTAGAAAGATTTTGGGCATTAGTGGGAGAATTCTTGCGGTGAGTAAGTACAAATATGGGTAATTGTTAAAGAAAGAGAGAAGAATCTTAAATGTAGGAGGATTATGTGTAACTGATACGCTATATTTAAGGTATGTTTCATTTCCTTATTTTTATGATTTTGTATAAAACTAGTAAATATAGGTATATAAAGTAACTAACATGGAACCTAAATAAAGGTAGTAAATAAGTTTCTATTATAGTATAGCTAGGTAAAAATCCCGCAAAACATGGCCAAAATGTACCCGGATCTAAGTAACTCGTGAGCCAAAAATGAACTTGAAAAGAGGAGATAGTATATCTTATGCTACAGGGTAGGTTTAGCGATAGTCAATAATATTAGACCTACAACAAAGGGTGCTATAAGTACGTTTAGTAGGATAAATATTTATCCACATTGAGCTGGCGAATAACTTGCAAGCAAAAAGAATATTGTATGGGTCAAAATCTGGCCAAACAAGAATCAGCGTGGAAAGGGATGACGAAAAGTTACTTGGAGCAGCCATATCCGTACAACGCTATAACGACATGCACCTCAGCCACGGCCGAGGTCATGTATTCAGAACGCTTGAGAGGCGAATTGGATATTACAACATTTCAGGGGGTCAACCCGTAATATAGTCAAACGACTTAAGTACTATGGTTAATCACCATTTGGTAAAGGAGAAGACCTAGTATATAAACTAAGGGAGAGGAAGAAGAAAAGGGGCGGAAGCAAATCTAGACACATACATATTTTTGAGAAAGAAGAGAGATCTTCACCTCTCTCTCTCTCCACCACGAAGAAGAAAGAAGTAAGGAAGCTCAGATCCTTAATATATATTGTTAGTCTCATTATATCAAATATATGGGGTTCTACCTTGCTAAAGATCGGTGACCTTTATCATTTATGTCTGCTTAATTGCCGTGTAATATTATGAAAATCACCATCCTCTTCTTATATAATGGGATTCAATCAGTGTTATAGTTAAATCTTATGTGTGCTATGATTGCTTACTCTTATCTTCTATCTTAGATCTAGGGTAAATTATCTTTGGCTAAGATTTACCTAAAATCTTCTTATTTAATTAGTTTAACAAAAAGCTCGGCCCTTTTTGGTCAAACATTTTGGCGCCGTCTTTGGGGAATTTCTTAGCCAAAACTTTAGTTCCCTCTATATCTGAAGTCGGCTGGGGTTTCACTCCCCGGCTGTTGCAGCCTCACCTTTTCATTTACAAACACCAACTTGAGAACTTTGTAGGCAAGCTTTTGAAATAATTGAACCAGCCAGGGTCAGATCTTTACATGAAATCAAAGTCTGGTATCTATACAAAATCCACGTCTTGCTGAAGCGATAGGTTTGGCACGTCATGAGTATGAGATGTCAAAATGGAATTATGGCCACAAAACATTGAGCACGTCCGCAATCCTATCTACTATATTAACGTTAGATACCGATCTATACTTCATGCGCATTGCCCCCCCCCCCCCCCCTTAGGAAAGGACGATAGCCTATTGTATGGTTCTTTGAAATAACAAGCTTGTCCTACCCGTATGTACGGAGTATAACTTATCTTTCCTTTATTTTTGTGCACCCCAAACGGGATCGGATCGGGACTCGAGTTCGAGCTCCCAAAGGACGAAGTAATTGTCAGCCCTTAAGAAGTCCAAACTCGACTAACGACGGAGCTAAGCACGGGGCTACCATACATGAAACTGTCATTCGAATACGGGACTAAATGAGTCGTTCTACAGCGCCCCTCTCACCTCGCCAGCCAATTAGGTCAAGGTAACGTACGACTTCGTTTGGTCTTAACTTGTTATTTTTCCTTTTTTGTAGATCAGGACAGGAACACGAGCACTCTCCCAGGTGCGCGAACAAGGAAAAACGCCACCAAAATAACACGCCAGGAAAACGTTTCCCACCATATCGTCCCGAAGGCAACGGTCGAGCAAAACCCTCCACACTGTACCATACTGCAAATAACAGACAAACGGCTCAGAACGAGCCGACATTATTAAGAAACAACCTCCACAACCTGGGACTGGGCGGTAAGCCCATGGAACATACAGTCTCTCCAACACAAGCAGAATATAAACGCAAAAAGCTTGCACGTCTGCTCGCCATGGCAATCCTATGCCGGTTCAGCCGACTAAATATTACGAATCACGCCTGAACTTCGTTCGAATTAATCAGGTCCCGGGGTGCCCAGAAGAACAAAAGACAAAATTTATCGCCCGTCCCGTCAATGAAGGGACTAGATTGACTGGGACTCACCCCGACGTAAAATACTCTCCAGTGAAAGCAAAATTAGATAAACCGGAACTCACCCCGATGCACGCATAAACGATGCAGCAACGAGTAATGTTCTCCAAAAAAAAAAGTAACGCAACAGGCAAATCTCACCATTCCACCAAGCCCGCACATCGCCAAGTGAAAGGAAAGTTCGACCTCGCTCAAACTCACAACGGGTTACAATTTCAACCCCGCTCGAATCTATACCCTTACGGCCATCGGCCATCGCCAAGTAAAAGGAAAGTTCGATCTCGCTCGAATTCACAATGGGTTACAATTTGACCTCGCTCGAATATACACCCTTACGGCCATCGGCCATCGCCAAGTGAAAGGAAAGTTCGACCTCGCTCGAATTCATATCGGGTTACAATTTTGACCCTGCTCGAATTTACACCCTTACGGCCATCAGCCATCGCCAAGTAAAAGGAAAATTTCAATATCGCTCGAACTCACAACGAGTTACAATTCGACCTTGCTCAAATCTACACACTTACGGCCATCGGCCATCGCCAAGTCAAAGGAAAGTTCGACCTCGCTCGAACTCGCAACGGGTTACAATTTTGACCCCGCTCGAATTTACACCCTTACTGGCCCCGGCCGTCGCCAAGTGAAGTCAAAGTTCGACCTCATTCGAACTCATCACGGTTTACAATTCGATCTCGTTCGAATTTACACACTTACAGCCACCGACCATCACCAAGCGAAAGTGGAATTCGACCTCGCTCGAATTTACATGTCAAAACTGACTTCGCCCAAGTTGGCAAATTAGAATTCGTCCTCGCTCGAATTTATAGGTCAAAACAGACTTCGCCCAAGTTGGCAAATTAGAGTTCGTCCTCGCTCTAATTTACAGGTCAAAACAGATTTCGCCCAAGTTGGCAAATCATAATTCAGCCTCGCTCGAATTTGCAAATCAAAAGTGACTTCGTTCAAACTAATAAGATGAGATCAGATCTCGCTCGAATCAAGAGAACTAAATTCAACCTCATTCGAATTCCCAATTAAAAATCAGGGACTCATCACGGAGAAATTTGAAGATTTTTTTTAAAAAAAAAGAGAGAAGAGAAGGAAAGTCAAAAGATATGCAACCAAAGGCAAAACAACTGTCTTATTCAGAAGATGTACTACAAAGGTCAAAAGTGGGCCCCCAAAAGGAAAAAAAATAAAAACAAACAGCAACAAAAGAACAAAGGAAAACTAAGTACAAAAGCTGCAAAAAACTTCACTCGACATCATCTCCACCGCCGTCCTCTCCAGCATTGGCATCATCAAAAAGAAGCCCATTTAGTCTCGGCACCCTCACCGATCTCCGGTGTCGCAGGGTTATAACAGCAGGCAACACGAGCCTCGCGTGCCTTCGCCCGAGCATCTTCAAAAGCGGCCTCAGAAACGCTCCCCGCCTCCCAAAAATCCTTGTATATATCTCGTTGGGCCTCATCATGGACCCATTGCTCATAAAAATGGCGGGGGACAGCAGCGGAGGCAGATTCTTGAGGGGGGACCTGAGCCAACAGCTGCTCTTTCTCGGCCTCAAGGGCCGTAACTCGGTCTCCCAGGCTTGAAGCATCCCGATCAAGTTCATCGATCCGATACTCGAGCCGTGCCTCCCTCAGTGTGGCCGTCGCCCTCTCGGCTTCACGCTCAGACCTGAGGATACGGATAGTTTCTTCCAGCGCCGCCGCCCTCGCCAAAGCTGCCACTCGAGCCCCCTCGGCTCTCTCCAACTCGGCCACTTTCTTCTCTAGCTCGTCCACCTTCTCTGTCCATTTTGCCCTTAGATTGGCAACTCTAGTAGTATTTTGCTCAAGCTCGGCTCACAAAGACAACACCTTCGCCTGAAGATCCTCGCACTCTACTACAACCCCTTTGCCCACCTCGAGCTCCTCGTCTTTGGCATTAAGTAGCTCCTCGAGCTCGCTGTATCTATGGATAGACCGCATAAGATTCTCTTCTCTTTTCTCCAACTCCTCCCTAACGGATTGAGTGTTACCGCCAACCCTAAGTTGCGCATGCATCTCACGGCACCTGTTGCGATACTGGTGATACTTCGCGGTCATTTCAGAAAGACTTCGGCCCTCGTCTCAGCCCTATGAGCACTCTCAATCTCCAGCATGTAAGTCTATAAAAAAGGGGTGATGAATTAGCACAAGCAAAATGGCACAAAACAAAGAAAATAGCAAAATGAAACTCACCCTCAAGGCCATACCGGCCATACCGTGTGACAAAGCGGAATCAATAATCTATCGAAAAGACTCGCTTTCAACGGCGGAGCACAGAAGGTCAAATTGGGGCACCAACTCCACCGTGTCCTCCAACAGGTTAAAGTCCGATGAAATTTCGAGCACATGAGAAGGACCTTCCGCCCTTACATCGACCCTGGTAAAGCCTTCCTCGAACATCTTCATGTCCTCAGGATCAATGTCGGATTCATATTTGTAATCGTCTAACACCACGCCCTTCAACCTCTCATTAGCCGAAGAGGGGGCGCTACCCTGCCGAGATGACGATGGACCGCTCCGAACAATCGTGGTGCCCCCGAACTCTGTCCCCCTGCCATGGTGGCCTCTACCATGATCGAAATATGCATCGCCTCCGCACCCCGGCCAGTATCACTGCCAGCTTCATATACCACCAAAGCAGGTTCGCCCCTCGAGGATGTATCAACCAAAGACACCCCCTCTGACAACCTCCGCCTCTTTGATGGTGCTTCTTCGCTACTGTTGCGAGAAGGTTCATCCCTCGAACGGACTGTAGAAATCGGAGTCTCCGACCGAGGAGCAACTTCTGAACAAACAGGTTTGGCCACAGACGCGGTCCGCCGAGCAACCAAACTTTGGCCGCCCTCCTCCATAGTTGCTCTTGGTACGGGCCGAGAAGAGGAAGTCGGGTGACGGAAAGCAAGGGTAGGAGCCCTTGCCCTTCTCACTCCTCTCCGACCTGCCAATAAGGAATAGGATCAAACAAAGATAAGATAAAGAAAAAGGATGGAGCAAAGAATAAAGCAACCAAGGCCGAAACAAGCCGACTTACTAGTGGAAGGTTTGTGCCCAAACCTCTCGTGAAAAGGTGCTCATTTGCGAATCCCCATCGTGTGGGGTAGAATCGCGCTCACCCATTCGCGAATGTTGGCAAGTTGTGGAGGAGGCACCCTCTAGGCTGCAAAACTAGAAAACACTACGGTCACTAAAGAGAGACGACCAGCAACCATGTTCAAACAGTGTAATATAATTAAAGGAAAGGGAGACTTACGAGCAAAATTCCACGCCTTAGGGAACCCAGCGGGGTTAGACACCACGTGCTCTGTGCGGACATAGATGTAATTTCCCCAGAAGCGACGGTTAGTCTTGTCATTCATCTTCACCACTAAACCCTTGGTTCCTCGGTGACGCATGTGAATCATCGTGCCCCTATGAAAATGGGGGGCGAAGAGGTGAAGCATGTATTGTAGAGAAATTCCTCGATCGGCTAGCTCTGCCTACTTGCTAAGCATAAGGAAGAGCTTGTATATGTACGGAGAGAGTTGGGCCAGACACACCTCATATTTCCTTTCTTGATTTAAACATTTCAACGTCAAAGACATTCAATTGCTTTGGCACCACTTTTGTCATGACCCAAACCGATGGGTCGCGACGGGCACTCGGTACTTTACTCAATCGAGTACCAATGTAACGTATCTTTCTTATTACATCCTCATATACACGTGACATACGTGCCTAATAGGCCAACATAATCATTTATAAACTTAAAACATAGGGCGATAAGGCCGTACAATCTTTCACGTACATGACATATGTCTACAAGCCTCTAAGAGTACATAAATGTCATAAAGGTTGGGACTGGGCCCCATCATACTAATCAGTACATGTCCTAATCACACTGACCAGATAAGCAACTCCGGAGCAAATGGAGCGCACCAAAACCTTCGGCTGAGCTGATAGCCTACTTGGAGGACTCTCGACCTATCTATCAGGACCTGCGGGCATGAAACACAGCGTCCCCAAGCAAAAGGGACGTCAATACGAATAATGTACCGAGTATGTAAGACACATAAATAAGTACATAACAGACATGGAAGAAATATAGAGTAACTGACTCAACCTGTAAGTCTGGATAGCTCTGTAAATCATGAAATAATTATAGTGTCATGCATATGCATATGAATGTTATGTCGTGCATAGGTACATGTTTCAAAACATTATCAGGCCTCTAAGGGCATCCCATCATATCATCTCGGCCACTGTGGGCAAAATCATCAACGTATACCAGCTGATCAGGTAGTGGTGCGTATATAACGTCGTAACCTTTTCCCATATCCCATATACATATAATATACATATATACGCATATATAACGCCATCTGGTCTTATGACATTCCGAAAGATTTTATTAACATACTTCTCATGTATTGCATTTATGTACATTGACCCCGCAGAAGTCTACCGCCAGCGAGGGAATGGGAAGCGTGTATCCAATGACGAATGGATATACGTAGAATGCGCAGTAGCCCGGACGGCGTATATGCACTATGTCTCGACCCGTCGAAACTAGCTCAATGTGACTAGGAATCCCTCATTTGGCTTTGAACACCGTAAGCGCCAAACTCTCCATCGTCGAGAAAACAGGTTCCGGCTCATCTCCAACAGGGCTGTTAAAATCAGTCCTCGCCTTCCCGGGACGGGGAACCACCTCATCTATCATCGGAAAACTGTCATCTTCCACCGGACCCACTATCTCTTCGATTAGGGGTACATTATTTTTCGGCACTAGAGCACCAACGGCTCTATCAGAGTTGGAAGAAGCACTAGCCATCTTTTCTTTGATTGAAAAAAACGAGAATGATAAAGGAAAAAGGTAGTGGTCACAACAAATCTTAACAGAAATAGAAATATGAGAAACTGAAGGAGAAGAAGAAGAGTTGCAAAATCTCTCTTGAGCGATTAAGAAGCATAACATTCAATGAAAGATTCCCCCTATTTATAGGGATATAAATGCCCTGGGCGGGAAAACCAAACGCCGCCATTTAGATAACGGAAAGGGCACGGGAAACGACGCAATGCATAGAAAACGTGCGCCATAATGATGCATGAGAAGTATTAATGAAATTCTGAACTGACGTGACGGTCTGACGCAACTCTCAAAATGTCACATCGCTATCTCGCCATGAGGTTCTTGTCTCTCACGCAAAGCGTTTAGATTTCTCCCAATTTTCGAATCAACAGAGTCCGCCCATCGAGCTCACTAAGAGGTGACCCCAACGGGCGGAGGGACTAACTGTATGGGTCAAAATCTGACCAACCAAGAATCGGCATGGAAAGGGATGGCGAAAAGTTACTTGGAGGAGTCATATCCATATAACACTATAACGACATGCACCTCGGCCACAGCCGAGGTCATGTATTCAGAACGCTTGAGAGGCGAATTGGATATTACGGTATTTCAGGGGGTCAACCCTTAGTATAGTCAAACGACTTAAGTACTATGGTTAATGACCGTTGGGTAAAAGAGAAGACCTAGTATATAAACTAAGGGAGAGGAAGAACAAAGGGGGCAGAAGCAAATCCACAAACAGACATATTTCCGGAAAAGAAGAGAAATCTTCACCTCTCTCTGTCCACCACAAAGGAGAAAGAAGCAAAGAATCTCAGATCCTTAATATATATCGTTAGTCTCATCATATCAAATGTATTTGGTTCTACCTTGCTAAAGATCGGTGACCCTTCTCATTTATGTATTCTTAATTGTTGTTTAATATTATGAAAATCACCATCCGCTTCTTACATAATGGGATTCAATCAATGTTATAGTTATATCTTATGTGTGTTATGCTTGCTTACTCTTATCTTCTATCTTAGACCTAGGGTAAATTATCTTTGGTTAAGATTTACCTAAATTCTTCTTATTTAATTTGTTTAACAAAAAGCTCAGCCCTTTTGGTCAAACAAATATTACATGTAATTAAGTTAAGAGTTTAATTTTGATACAATGAAAAAGTAAATAATATTTACATGATTAGATTGTAAAAAAGTAATTATAGTCAAATCAGCAATGCCGTTAGACTAGAATTTACTCACATCTAATATTTATATCATATCATATTAATTTATCAATAATTAAATAAAAAATTAGGATACTTCCCTACCCATTTTGATTAGGCTGCAGTCGTGCCATCAATTCAAATTTTAATGCCCTGACAACTATGCCTTCTTTTGGGAAGTACACTAAACATGAGTTGGTGAAATTTACTTCTAGATAAGAGTGAACGTTCGACTTTATGTCAGTGTGCGTTCATTTTATCTTGATAAACATTATTTCAATCAAGATAAGTGCGTATCTTGCGAGATGAAACGATCTTTATCTCTCATATGTTTTAATTTAGGCCAAATTCATCTCAAAAATTAACTTGAAGATTGTTCAATCAATTATGTGATAATTTTGAAAGTACAACAGGGGTGAATTATAGCCAATTAAAATGCTAGTCGACTAAGTGTGAATTTAGTCGACTAGGTTTTGCACAGTGAAAAACTTCCGTAAGAATGAAATAGACTAACAGAAAAGTAAAGAAGACACAACAGTTTTTATACTGGTTCAGTACCGTGGGTACCTACATCCAATTCCCTTGAGTCACAAGGGTTATCTTAGATCTTTGATAAAGGATTACAAAGGTGATGGTTTTAGTGCGTTCACCATCAACGATGTTCAACAGCAATGAACTTTGTAATGTCGACACAACCCTCTTTTGTGTTCTAACTCTTTCTATCTTTTGTGACACTTGTAGACTCAAGAATACAATGTTTATACTAAGAACTAGAAAGGCTTAGACAACAGTTTTTGTAGTTGCGTGAAGCTCAATGTCCTTTTGCTTCTACCTTTATAGCTTCATGAGTCTTCTATTTCCTTGACTTTTGGGATTCTACTGAGAAATTCTAGGAATCCTTTCCTTGTGAGGCATGTACTTCTAAGAGAAAGACCCAAGGGTTGCCTCATGAATCTAGCTTGAAATAGTAGCTAAATTCATTTCTCTTTCCTTATGAATTGCTTCCTTGACTTGAGATAATCTTGACTGATTGATTTAATCTTAGCGGATTGCATTCGTCATTCCTTCTTGGCTTTCTTGGCTTGAGCTTCTGCTGAATCTTGCATTTTTGATTGTTGTCCGTGATTTGCTCCATTCTCGCAAGTTTGAGGATCTTGGTTATCACTGATTTGTCTGTCCGAGATTTATTCCATTTTCGCATACTTGAATTATTGATTCCCTTCTTCTTAGGCTGTGATTTATTTACTATGTAAGGCAATGGTTCAAGATACATAGCCCTTGAAAGAATATTCATTCCTTTTATCAATGTTGTTGCTCACCAGAATCTGCATACAATAATATAACATTAGTCAAGGCTTCTCTAGGGTTTTTGATCATTATTAAAATTCTAAATTTAACAATCTCCCCCTTTTTATGATGACAATAATCTAAAAAGAGTTTGACTAATTCATGGATACTGCCCTTTCTTTTCCATTGTGTTCCCTTGTCTAGTGTGCTCCCCCTGTCTTTAAGCTGGTTCTTGGGTGTTGATTTGAATCTGCACTTTTGAACCTGCAAAACATTCACTCTTAATCTTTCTTCTCCCCTTTTGACATCAATCAAAAATAGCGAGAGAAACTATTTGCAATAATAATACTAACTAAGGAGGCATAAAATTTGTACAACTAAGCAGTTATAGTGAGCATAGTCGACTAATGCTCATTCCAGACATAACCAAAAGAAATAGTCTTAAACTACACATAAAACAAAAGGCAAAAAAGATTGTCTTAAGCATTCAATTCCTTCCAAGGAAATATTTCAGGCTGTTGATCACTTTAGCGCAGAAGCTTTCATAGGAGGCATCAATGTCCTTGATGACTTTGGTCAGCATCTCAGTGACATCCTGCATGGCCCTGATTCCTTGCCTCCTCGTGGCTTGAAGAGTGATCCTAAGCTTAGCCACGTCTGCCCATGTTTCCTTGGTTACTTATCTGATCTTGTCCACCTGCTCCTGCATAGAGGTTAGTAATTCCTTGATACCTGCATTGTTGTCCTGCATCAGCATCAGCATCAGCTGGTTTGAAGAGGATTTTTTGGCTTCAGAATTGATTCCCCCCCCCTCCCCGCCGTTTTGAGTAGGAATGACCTCTGGTGCTTTGTCCTTCTTAAGCCATGTTCCCTCAATCAAGGTATATCCCATCATGGCAAAGGCAGCCTTGTCATAGGTGCTGGAGATAGTCTTTGGAGCATAGAGAGATAGGTCCACTTTCATTACTTTCAGGATGTGAGAAACTAGTAAATAATAGGTCAGGCTGCTTGTAGAAGATGAAACGTCCCTGATACTTTCAAGCATATATTAACATACCCAGGCAAACCAGTTGATAGCTTTACCATTCATCAAATAGTATAGGACAAATACATCTCTGAGAAACAGAGAACCCAGAGAACCAGTACAGGGTAGTAGGGTGGTTGCAATAATATAGGCTAGAACACGATGTTCAAATTTCAAGTTCTTAGGACCTATATTAGGGGACTTTTCAGACAGAACACTTTTGGCCTCATCAAAAGATACTTCAAAATTATCTGGCCAGGAATGTTGCACAAAAAACTTGTATCCAACAAACTTTGTAGCAAAGATTTTTTCAAATTGATAAGAATCAAGGATAATGAGAGTTCCTAAGACCATGGTTTCTAGATCGTCTTTATCATTCACAAAAAGGTTTGCATAAAACATACGCACAAGCTCTTCATAGACAGTATCACCAACAGTAGCAAATAGAGAGACAAGTTTCTGAGTTTTAAAAATAGACAGAACATCACAGTGAGAGTCTTGCATGGACTTCAAACTTACAGTGCGGCCAAAAGCAATTGACTTTCCTTTGAAGGCGACAAACCTAGCCTTCTCCTCAGGACCATAGAAAATCATCTTGTCTTCTAGAACAAACTCTATACTTTCAGTTTTTCCCTTTTTCTGAGAGTATTGTTTGGGGATTAACTCCATTGGTCATTTTCCTGCCCTCTTTTGAGATATGAGAATGTCTTCTAGAGAGTCACTCAAATCTTCTTCAGTGAGTAAGTGATCTGTACTTTCAGAGGATTCGATATCAATAGGGTCATCTTTGGTTTTCTTGAATCGGTGGCTTCTTCTAGGTATGGAAGAAGAGGGAGAGGGTTTTGCTTTGGCCATGAGTGGAAGAAAACAGAGAGAAGGAAGTTTGGTTTCTTGAGAGAATGGGAGATATAATAGAGGGAGGAGGATTTAAAAAGGCACTGAAAAGTTGCCTTCTGCAAAACTATGCCGTCAGTTCATAATAAATGAGTGTGAAGACTTATCAAGTACCAAAATATTTTTTTGCGAAAATAACAAGATATATGGAAATAAATAAAATTAATTATAGAAAATATTAAACAAGGTTATGAGGGAATTGTAAATATACCAATTTTGTTCCTAAGGAAACAAAATCTTTCTTCAAGCAAAGGTTTTGTAAAATATATGCTAACTGATTTTCAATATTAATAAATTCTAACACAATATCTCTTTTAGTAACAAGATCACGTATAAAATGATGCTTGATCTCAATATGCTTAGACCTAGAATGATGCACAGAGTTTTTTATAAACAAATTGCACTAGTATTGTCACACATAATAGGAGCAAAATTAAGACATAAATCATAATCTAATAGTTGATGCAAGATCCATAATACTTGTGTGTAGCAGTTAATATTCCACCTCTATGGTGGATAAGGACACACAGGTATTTCTTGCTATGCCAGGATATAAGGGATTTTCCAAGTAATTGACACGTTCCACTTGAGCTTTTTCTATCAAGTTTATCTCCTGCAAAATCCGCATCTAAAAAACCTTTTGAGATCAAAATTTTCCAAACTTTCATACCATAAGCCTTAGTCTACTGTCTCTATCAAATATATGATAATACGTTTAACAGCAGTCAAGTGAGATTCTTTAGGAGCTGACTGATATCTAGCACATTTGCAAACGCTAAACATAATATCTGGTCGACTAACTGTAAGATATAGTAATGAGACAATCATAACTCGATACATTATTTTATCAACACTCTTATCGTTTTTGTCTTCATCCAGAGTAGTCGATAGACTCATAGGTGTTCCTATGGCCTTTGCATTAGACATACCAAACTTTTTGATGAGTTCTTTCGTGTACTTTGTTTGACTAATAAAGATTCCTTTCTGTACTTGCTTGATTTAACATCCAAGGAAGAAAGGTAGTTCTCACATCATACTCATTTCAAATTCTCCTTTCATGATGTTTGAGAACTCTTTGCACAAAACAGTGTTAGTACTACCAAAATAATATCATCTACATAAATTTGTACAATTAAGTTACCTAGAGATGATCGTTTGATGAAAAGAGTAGTATTAATATTACCTCCGTCGAAACCATGTTCAACTAAAAATGAACTAAGCCTTTCATACCACGCTCCAGGGGCTTGCTTTAGGTCGTACAGGGCTTTGGACAATTTGTAGACATGATTAGGAAGAGATTCATTTACAAATCCTAGAGGTCGCTTAACAAAAACTTCCTCGGAGATGAATCCATTCAAGAAGGAACTTTTCACATCCATCTGAAATAGTTTGAAACACTTATGAGCAGCATAAGCTAATAAAATGCGAATAGATTCTAACCTGGCAACAAGGGCGAAAGTCTCGTCATAATCAATTCCCTCTTGTTGTGAATAACCTTGTGCAACTAGTCTGGCTTTATTTTGCACGACTTGTCCATATTTATTCAACTTATTTCTGGATACCCATTTTGTTCCAACAATGGATGCATTTGGTGGCTTTGGAATGAGTTCCCCATACCTTATTTTTCTCAAATTGATCAAGCTCTTCCTTCATTGCAGTTATCTAGCTTTTGTCTCCAAGTGCTTCGTCCACCTTTTTTTGTTCAAATTGGGATATGAGAGCAATATTTGATGTCTGCTTTAGAGATCTTTAGTTTTCATTCCTTCCTAAGGGTATCTAATGATAGAATTATGAGGATATTCAGGTTCACTTTTCCATTCATTTGGGACAGCTAATTCTGGCTCTATTCAACACAATTTGTTGGACCGATCGTAGTGAACTCCTGATTTTCTGTGAGATTTATAGTTGACTGATCTTGCTGATCAGTCATTTCTTCAGAAGCAATTTCACCTGTATTGATAGATTGGCACTATGAAAATTTCTTCATCTTCAGGACGATGATCATTCTTCAAATGAGGTTTAGTATCCATAAAAACAACATGTATAGATTCTTCAATGGATAAAGTACGCTTATTAAAAACTCTATATGCTCTACTGGAGGGAGAGTATTCGAAAAAAATACCTTTATCGCTTTTGGGATCAAACTTACCAAGATTATCTTTTCCATTATTGTGAATAAAGCACTTACAACAGAAAGGATAGAAATAAATGATGTTGGGTCTTTTTTCTCTCCATAGTTCATATGGAGTCTTCTTGAGTATTGGTCGACTAAGGTATTTGTTGATGACATGACATGCTGTACTTACAGCTTCTGCCCAAAAGTGGTGTGGGAGAGAATTTTCCACAATCATGGTTCTTGCCATGCCTTGTAGAGTTTTATTTTTACGTTCTACCACTCCATTTTGTTGTGGCGATCTTGGGGAAGAGAAATTGTGAGAGATCCCTTGATCATTGCAGAAGTTCTCAAATGCTTTGCTTTCAAATTCTCCTCCATGATCACTTCTTATGGAGGAAATTTAGTAACCTTTTTCACGCTGCATTTTCTTGCAAAAGACTTCAAAGTTTCTTAATGCCTCATCCTTGTGACTTAGAAAAATAACCCAAGTGAATCTAGAAAAATCATCTACTATAACAAAAGCATACTTTATACCATCTATGCTAGCAGTTCTAGTAGGTCCAAAAAGATCCATATGCAGTAGTTGAAGAGGTTTTGTAGTGGAAACAATTTAAAGGAGTACCTAGTTTGTTTTCCTAGTTGACATGCATAAAAAATTTGATCTTTTGAAAAATCTGGTTTTGGAAGACCAATGAAAAGATCATTTTTAGTAAGTTTATGAATAGTATGCATGCTGGCATGACCAAGTTTTCTGTGCCATACCCAAGGATCATCAAGATAGAAGCTAGACAAATTTGATTACCAACACTATCTAAGTTGATGATAGTATAAACATTTCTGTCCCTATTTCCAGAGAGAATAACTTTACCTGATTCATCTTTAGTAAACCAACCATGTTTTTTGAAAGGAACCTCGTAGTCATTGTCACATAGTTGACTAATGCTGAGAAGATTGTAACCAAGTTCATCAACCAGATACACTTCATCTACATCACATGTTGAGCTGAGAGGAACCTTTCCAAATCAATTACATTTCCTTTTGATTTATCTCCAAAGGTAACTATTCCTCCATCTAGTTTGACGACAATTTTGAATAATTGTTTGTCACCAGTCATATGTATGGAACACGCGCTGTCAAGATACCATTTTCCTTTTCGATTCTTCTTTTGGTGTTCCTGCAAAACACAATTACTTGTTTTTAGGTACCTAAGCTTGCTTGGGTCTTGAATGGTTAAATTTTTGAGTGTTAGCTTGACTAGAGGATTTAGGTCTCCAGACCCATCTGCTGTTGTCCTTGAACCTGCAATGGTTACAAGTGTGACCAGGTTTTTCACAATAAAAACACGACGGATTATTGGGATTTTCAGAGCCCCTTTCTGCTCTGATTTTGTTCCTTCATTGGGTAGTGTTATGACCATTTTTACCACAATAAGAGTATGCATGAGAGTTTCTAGTTCTAATCAAAGATGTATGAGGAACAGCCTGATTTGATTTGACAGAACTATGACTGGTGGATTTTCATAATCCATTCAGTTGAAGTTGAAGTTCATTAACTTCATCTTGAAGCATGTCATGCTCAATTTCACAAACCTCCAGCTTCAAGGCACAGTCTTTCTTTTCTCTTTGCATTTTTCTGAGTTCATTTAGAACTCTTTCATATCTGCAAGAGTAATATCAGCAAATTCTTGGAGTTCATAGCAGTTGGGACATGTAGGAAGACTTACCTTATTGGTTCCCTCGTCTGCCATAAGACCAAGTTCACTTGAGTCTTCTTCCTCATCTGCTCCTTCGTTGCCACGAGCCCAAATTCACCTGAGTCCTCATTGCTATCTTCTTTTATGGCCATGAAACACATATTTACAATTTCTTCATGGTCAGATTCTTCTTCATCACTTCAGGCTACAAAGGACTTCTTCTTTTGTAGGTTCCTGGTGAGCTTCTTCCTCAATTTGGGACAATCAACTTGAATATGTCCATATTTTCCACATTCATAGCATCTTCCATCATTTTATAATTTTCATTATTCTTCCTTCCTTTTCTAAAGTTTGATTTACCTCTCCTGTTATTTCTGTTTTTCCTCATCATGCTTGTTACAACTTGGGAGAGCATGGCTATGTTTTCATCCTATTCTCCTCTTTCCTCTTCCTCTTCATTTCTAGTTCAGCCACGGTTGCTTTAAAAGCAACTGTTTTCTTCTTTTCTTGTTGAATTTGCCTGTCCAAGTGAATTTTTTCAAAGGCAATTAGATCACCTCTAAGTTCATCATAGGACATTTTGTCAAGGTCCTGATATTCCAAAGCAATAACCTTGGGCTGCCAAATTGTGGGTAGACTTTTAAGAATTTTTTTGACCTGTTTCTCCGCTCTTTATTGGTCTACCAAAAGATTTTAGATCTTCAAGGATTTTGCTGAACCTGGAGAATATTTCCTTCACTAATTCTCCATCCCTTCATTTGAAATAGCTCATAGTCACGAACTAGAAGATTGATCCTTGTTTCTTTCACCTTGTTGGTTCCTTCATATGTGACCTCCAATTTATCCCACATTTCCTTAGCAGTTTTACAGCTTGAAATCTTTTCATACTCTTCTCCACTGATAGCATTATACAGTAGATTTTTTGCTTTGGCATTCACAGTTATGACATCAGCTTGTTCATCGGTGTAATCATCTAAGTCAAGTGGATCAGTTGATACTATGACTTGACCATTCTCTTCTTTCTTTGCCGGAATTGGAAGATTTTCCTTTTTTATCACACGCCAAACTTTGATGTCATATGACATAGTGTATGTTTCCATACGCATTTTTCACTGAGAAAAGTGTTGTCCGTTAAAATATGGAGGTCGTACCTAAGATGTTCTCTTCTTGAAATAGTGCACCGATGACTGTGTTCGATCCCATGATCTTTTCCTTACTAGCTGTTAAGCAAAGTTTCTGAGCCTTGCTCTGATACCAATTGAAAGTACAAGGGAGGGGGGGGGGTGGGGGTTAGGAGGGGGGTAGGGGGAGGGGGAGGGGAAGGGGGAGGGGAGTGAATTGTAGCCAATTAAAATTCTAGTTGACTAAGTGTTAGTTTAGTCGACTAGGTTTTGCACAGAGAACAACTTCAGTAAGAATGAAATAGACTAACAGAAAAGTAAAGAAGACATATCAGTTTTTATACTGGTTCAGTACCGGCGTGGTACCTACGTCCAGTTCCCTGGGTCACAAAGGTTCTCTTAGATCTTTGGTAAAGGATAACAAAGGTGATGGTTTTAGTGCGTTCACCATCAACGATGTTCAGCAACAATGATCTTTGTAATGTTGACACAACTCTCTTTTGTGTTCTAACTCTTTCTATATTTTGTTACACTTGTAGAATATGTTTATAGTAAGAACTAAAAACGTATAGACAACAGTTTTTGTAGTTGCGTGAAGTTCAATGTCCTTCTGCTTCTTCCTTTAAAGCTTCATGAGTCTTCTGCTTCCTTGACTTCTTGGATTGTCCTGAGCAATTCTAGGAATCCTTTCCTTGTGAGGCATGTACTTCTAAGAGAAAGACCCAAGAGTTGCCTCATGAATCTAGCATGAAATAGTAGCTAGATTCATTTCTCTTTCCTTATGAATTGCTTCCTTGACTTGAGTTAATCTTGACTGATTGCTTCAATCTTGGCGGATTGTTTTCGTCATTCCTTCTTGCTATCTTGGCTTGAGCTTCTGCTGAATCTTGCAGGTTTGATTGTTGCCCGTGATTTGCTCCATTCTTGCATGTTTGAGGATCTTGGTTAACACTGATTTGTCTGTCCGAGATTTGTTCCATTTTTGCACACTTGAATGATTGATTCTCTTCTTCTTAGGCTGACTGATTTATTTACCATATAAGGCAATGGTTCAAGATACATAGCCGTTAAGAGGAGCTTCATTTCTTTTATTAATGCTGTTGCTCACCAGAATCTGCATACAATAATATAACATTAGTCAAGGCTTCTCTAAAGTTATTGATCATTATTAAAATTCTAAATTTAATAAATTTAACATCCCTTCCCTCTTTGTCAGGGACATCTGAAGCATGAATAATATCATGCGGATCCAACACGGGAAAAAAACCAATAAATTGACTGAGTTTAACTTTTGATATTACTTTAAGAAAATGAACCTCAATCTAATTCAATCCTAAAATCGAGTAATTATGAGATGAGATGAAAATTGCTCATCAATACAAAGAGACATTAACTTCTTCTCTCGACAAATATCAACATGACACCTATTCAAGAATCTAGCATGTGATTGCTTGCAACTAAGCAGAAGCACTTGTCGACAAAGAGTGAATGGTGGACTTTGGTCTCTACAACTTCATCCTAGCTTGATAACCGTCGATTCAAGGCAGGCGGTTCAAAATCGAACCAAAACCGTTAATCGAATCGAATGAATAGTTTATTGGCTTATTGGTATCGGATTATCAGGATAATGGATGGTTAGAGGATTGAGATTTTATAATTAACGGTTTAACAGTTTTGGGGCGGATTACTCAATTTTTTCTTATCGGATAAACGGTTAACCCATTAAGAATTTTTATATTTATACTTTTGCCCTATGTATATGAAGTACTATTAAAACCTAAATGGCTAAATCCCTAATTTCTAATTCTCAATAGAACTGTCGTCTGTTTGTAGCTAATGGCATTGGCAGTCGTATTTGGCTTCTAATCAGGAAAAGCTACTACAACTAACAGAGACAGTTTGAACTACGCATTTGGCCGTTTAGTATTGATTGTTCAAAAATTTTCTATTTGGTTTAGCGATAAACCGCCCTAACCACCCGGTAATTGTCGATCCGATATCCATCCGTTGTCTTATTGGATGGCGATAAGTCGAACCGTTAAGCGTAATTATCCGCTCGATCCGAAATAAACACCCCTAATTTAGGGCCTCATTGGTTTTTTTCTGAAATATTTTTCAATCCAGATAAATTGTCTACATTTATCATACACTTCTAAAAATTCGTCTGTGTGATTGCTTGCAAGCAATAAGATGAAGCCAGTGACAAAGATCGTCAGATGAATGCAACAAGACTCATTAGACCACTCTGTGGTCACACACTAAAAACCATATTGACATGGCCAAAAGCAGAAAGGACATAGAGGATAATAGAACAAATGGGTCGTGCATTGTCATTGTCTTTTTTCTAAATCTGTAACAAACTTTGGGAATTGCTGACTAAAAATATTAATTTCAAGTTCCAATAGTAATGCCTATCCATACTGCTATAGCTGACACATATCGTTGTTATCTGACTCAAAGTTATGGACTTTCTTACTACTATTCTCGAATCCCAATTATTTATTAAACCCATACAACATGCCATTCATTTATTGTTTTCACCTTCTTGATTCTTAGAATTTAGTCGGTGCTTGTTTTTTTTTTCTCTTTGTTAGTGTTCAAGTTAAACTCTATATGGAAAGTGTCTGAAATGTTTGGTTAGGGGTACTTTGATTTTATTTTTATTTTTTCATGTTGTTTCCTAGGAACTTTTGGACATTGATTTGGTTGGTATGATAAAAATTGAATCTTGAAGTGAAATTCTTGTTTTTTCTTTGACTTATATTGAGATATTCAGTTTGATTTAGTCACTGTTTGAACTCTACTTGTTCATACTTTCTCTAGTTAATTCTTGATTCCATCTTACTTCCACTGAATTTTGTGAATAATTTTCTTCATATTAGTTGTTTTCAATTTGTGTATTGGTTCTTGATAATATTTCATACAATATGGACATAAGTAATGAGGCTAGTATTGACTTCTTTTCAATTGGACCTTCTTCAATTGTGGGTCGAACAATAGCCTTTAGAGTCTTGTTCTGCAAATCAATCTCAAGGTTAAGGCATAAAATTTTTCATTTCTTGATATATTACTTGAACAAGATTAGAAACTATTTTTCATACTACTTGACACCTTTGATTAAATGGTTGCACCCTCGTAACCCACAAGGTATATTGGCATTAGTAACACTTCTTGCCTTCTTGTTGAGGCGATATACGAATGTTAAAATCAGAGCTGATATGGCTAATAGGAGGAAATTTTGGAGGAATATGATGAGATCTGCCTTAACTTATGAGGAGTGGGCTCATGCTGCTAAAATGCTAGAAAAAGAGGCACCTAAATTGAATGAGGCTGAATTTTATGATGAAGAACTAGTTATAAATAAACTTCAAGAACTTCAACATCGTCGTCAAGAAGGATCTTTAAGAGATATTATGTTCTTTATGAGAGCTGATCTTGTGAGAAATCTAGGTAATATGTGCAATCCAGAACTTCTTAAGGGTAGACTTCATGTGCCTAAACTTATTAAAGAGTATATAGATGAGGTTTCAACTCAGTTGAAAATGGTATGTGACTCTGATTCAGATGAGCTTTTATTGGAAGAGAAGCTTGCTTTTATGCATGAAACTAGGCATGCCTTTGGTAGGACAGCTTTACTTTTAAGTGGGGGTGCTTCTTTAGGAGCTTTTCATGTAGGTGTGGTGAAGACATTGGTAGAGCACAAGCTTATGCCTAGGATAATTGCTGGTTCAAGTGTTGGTTCAATTATGTGTTCTGTCGTTGCGACTCGGTCTTGGCCTGAGCTACAGAGTTTTTTTGAGGATTCATGGCACTCATTGCAACCATTTGAACAGATGGGTGGAATTTTTACAGTTTTCAGGAGGGTCATGAGACAAGGTGCTGTACATGAGATAAGGCAGTTGCAGGTGATGTTACGCCATCTCACGAATAATCTTACGTTCCAAGAAGCATACGACATGACTGGTCGAGTTTTAGGGATTACGGTTTGCTCCCCTAGAAAACATGAGCCTCCTAGATGTTTGAATTACTTGACTTCACCTCATGTTGTTATATGGAGTGCTGTGACTGCTTCTTGCGCGTTTCCTGGTCTGTTTGAAGCTCAAGAACTTATGGCAAAGGATAGAAGTGGAAATCTTGTTCCGTATCACCCGCCATTTCATTTGGACCCTGATGAGGCTTCTGGTGCAGCTGCTCGTCGGTGGAGGGATGGTAGCTTGGAGATTGATTTGCCAATGATGCAGCTAAAAGAGCTCTTCAATGTAAATCACTTCATTGTCAGTCAGGCGAATCCACATATCGCTCCCTTACTGAGGATCAAAGAGTTTGTAAGAGCTTGTGGAGGCAACTTTGCTGCCAAGGTACAATTGTATTGTTTTGATGCTTCCTGTAATCCTGAAATTACGAAATTATGTTCAGCTATATCTCTTTGGCTAACTTATGCTGATACTTTCTTTCTGTCTCTTCCTTGATGGTTGTAACTAAGAGTGGTTACTGGTTAATCATCTTTGCTATGTCCCTAGTTACTTTTGCTAGCTGATGTGAGTTGTGTGATTTTTTTCAAATTTAAGTGGACAAATGTAACGATAAGTATTTGGCTATGCAGCTTGCTCATCTTACTGAGATGGAGGTGAAGCACAGATGTAATCAGGTATTGGAACTTGGTTTTCCCTTGGGGGGATTAGCCAAGCTATTTGCTCAAGATTGGGAGGGTCACGTCACCGTTGTAATGCCTGCCACTCTTGCTCAGGTATGTCCATGACTAGTGTTGATTCTTTTCCTAGTTAGAATTAATGGCTGTTTTAAGGCTTAAAATGGAGCCTATTCTACTCTATGTTGCTCGGACACTCCAAAAGTGTTGCCGCACCCGTGTCGGATCCTCCAAAAATGCACTAAATTTGGAGGATCCGACACGCACCCAACAACATTTTTGAAGAGTACGAGTAACATAGATTGTACTTACAGAAAGATCAGCAGTAGGACCTGTATAAAGGGCAGGCCGGTGCACTAAGCTCCCGCTATGCGCAGGGTCCGGGGAAGGGCCGGACCGTAAGGGTCTATTGTAGGCAGCCTTACCCTGCATTTGTACAAGAGGCTGTTTCCACGGCTTGAACCCGTGACCTCCTGGTCACATGGCAGCAACTTTAGCAGTTGGACCTGTATCTTTGAGAAATTTGTAATTTTCCTGCTGTTTGACAAAATGGGAAGATCTCCCATAGACCATAGTTGGTCCAGTCACAAGCGTACAAACACGTTTCGAGTTAATAAGAATGTTTAGTTTGTTGGTTGAAGATTATTTTCATTGTAAGATCTGGAGTTTGGCTTCATAACTAACCTTCCTCCAAATGTTGTGTATGATACAGTACTCGAAACTCATACAAAACCCCTCTACTTTGGAGGTTCAAAAAGCAGCAAACCAAGGGAGGAGGTGCACTTGGGAGAAATTATCCGCTATTAAGGCAAATTGTGGAATTGAGCTTGTTCTTGATGAGTGTGTTGCTATACTCAACCACATGCGCAGACTAAAAAGGAGTGCCGAGAGAGCAGCTGCTTCTTCACATGGCTTGTCAAGCAGTACTGTCAGGCTTAATGCTTCTCGACGAATTCCTTCTTGGAATTGCATCGCACGAGAGAATTCAACAGGCTCCCTCGAAGACTTTCATGCAGAGGTTGCTTCCCCTCATCATCAGGGAGGCAGCGGTTCTTTGGCTCATGGTGGACGAAATTGGCGTTCCCACCGGAATGCACATGATCATGGTAGTGACAGTGAGTCTGAAAGTACGGATCACACTTCTTGGACAAGATCCGGTGGTCCTTTGATGAGGACAACATCGGCTGATAAGTTTATCGACTATGTCCAGAACTTGGAAAGTGGTTCACGATCGAACAGAGGATTGAGTATTGACCTCAACATTGTTGTTCCTCATATGTTGGGAGGCAGGGAGCCTCTATCCCCAAGTCCAAGGGTAACAACCCCAGATAGAAGATCAGATACAGAATTTGATCAAAGAGACATCAGAATTATTGTAGCTGAAGGTGATCTGTTACAGACTGAGAGGACTAACAATGGAATTGTCTTCAATGTGGTAAGGAGAGGTGACTTGACTCCATCAAACAGGAGTCTTGATTCAGAAAATAACAGTTCCAGTTTGCATGATTCAGTGGCTGAGTGCGTACAACTCGAAAGTCCAGAAAAGGATATGGATATAAGCTCAGTATCAGAAGATGGAGAAAATGATCAGAAAGATACTGTAGAGGAAGTAACAGATAATCAGATTACACGAGATAGGACGAACTGAAGGCTTACGAAGAGCGATGAAGCTGATGCAGAGAAGGGATCAAGGAGTGGGGATACTACGGAATAGTATTAGCAATTTGTTTTCTGAACACTAAAAGAGTTGCAGAAGTAGAGCAAGAAATCTTATGTTTTTGAATATCTGAAATTATGAAGAACATATTAGTAAAACTACATCTTTTTTCTCAAGTGGGATTACCTTAATTCAGCATCTTAAGTGGTTAGTTTATCTAGCTATTGCGAAAAATTACAGCCTTATCAATATAGCTGTCACTATGGACCGGGCCGGGTTAGCCCAGTTCAGTTTGCGTGGGCTTTAGCAATTGATGGGCTGAGTTGGGCTGGGTTAGCTCATCATTTTGATGGGTCTTATAATGGTCAGTCCACTCTAGCCTTATGTGGGCCGCGGGCCCCCATGGGTCGGCCCATCATTTTTAAAAATATAATTTTATATTATTTCTTTAAGTTCTAACTTAAAAAAAGATAAATATTTAAAAGTTAAAAAAATATCTTATTGAAAAATATTTGCAAAACTTAATAATTTTTTATATTGTTCTAATATATCACAATAAACACTAAAAAAGTAAAAGACAAGATTATATTTCATTCACTAAAAGTCAAAAGTCAAAACAAACTATTCAAGAGAATGCCTATACCGCTTATGGGATATCCAACCCATCATCTTCATCAAACATATTTGAATCCGCTTGTGGCAAGGTTGTCCTAATATCTTTACTTTCATGTACATCTTCAATTCATATACAATATTAATTAGTTAAATATTCAGAATCATTAAATTTTAAAAACTAATAATATTCAAATCACATAAAAAAATATTACCTGTTTGAGTTTGGGAAAAGTCGTGCAGCCAATTTCGAGTAGTAACAAGTGTTTGGACATTTTCATGATGGATGAAAGTTCTGTACTTTGTTAGAACACGTCCACCAATGCTAAATGTTGATTCCGATGATACATTGATAATCATCACTGAAAGATCGGAATATTTTCTAGAATGGTCCTTCCAGTGCATGACAACATCCATCTCTTGAAACTTCTAAAGATCAAGCTTTGGTTCCTCTAAGTAAAACTCCAATTATGACTTTCCATCGCTAGAGGCAGTATATTTTCTATATCATAAATTTTTTATTAGGCTCACGGGCCGGCCCAGCCTAGCCTCAGTCAAGCCTCACGGGCCACGGGCTTACTCGGCTTGGGCTTAAAAATCTCATTTTTAATTGGGCTCCAAAAATTCTAACCCAACCTTACTAAGTCATGTGCTGGGCTGGACTGACCCAACGGGCCAAGCCCATATTAACGGCTCTACTTATCAACTTGCACATGATGCTTCTAGCTAATGGATTCAGACTTTTTAAAATCAATTCAAAAAAGGTATCACTATACCCAGCACCCCACCATGACAAAAGGTGCAGTTTTACCATAAACATATATTTTTTGAGGTTAAGGTATGTAGGCTGACCGAGTAAAATTTTTACACGACCAGTGTAATTTTAATTATTTTTCAGGTTATCATATCAAGCCTAATGTGAAGTTACTTGTTATTATAGATCTAACTTATCATGATACTGCAACTGTGTAAATCTTTTCGTTGTAAATGCACAGAATATAAACTCACATTTTAAAATCTTGATAACTGATAATGGTTGTGCCAACCCATGCTGTCATGAGTTTTGCCAAAATAAATTTGAGATTTATTTTCAAAACTCATGTTTGGCCATAAATTTTGCCCATATTTTGGCAAAATCCCAAATCTCAAATCTCAAATTCCCAAAATCAGCTAAAATCCCAAAACTTTTGGAATTATATACATGTTTTTCTAAAATAAAGTTGGAAAATATGTTTTGAAAACGTATGTCCAAACACATTTTCATCTTCAAACAAAATATCACCCAAATCAGATTTTTCAAAATAAATTTAGGATCTATGGCCAAACGCTAGCTACATCTGCCACTGTTTTGACACGGTATTTTTAATGTGTGTTACGAGATTTTTTTAAGAGATTATAGTTGAATTTGAGGCTGTATTTTGAAGGGAATTAATTATGCTTGTGGATGTTCAACTAGGCAGTGCATTTAAGATTTTAAGCTTTTCTTTCAAACATGTCTCTCAATTATGAAAGCTGTGGGACATTTCTTGTGAGGTTCTACTTATTTTTCCTCCTTGCAAAAGTTACGTTGTTTGACTGTGTCTCTGTTGTTAGAAGGAATTGCATGTGCAGTGTGCTGATTGTCTGCCATTGAGATTGTTTGTGACTACTCTTTAGACTCTGGCCAGGAGATTACCAATAGTTGGTTAGCTTTATGCCTTAGATTTGGTATAAAGACTACACTTCCCTCGTGGATATACATAAAAACATGGGGGCACTGGGTCGAAAATGTGTGTGTATTAATATATAGAGAGAGAGTAGACAGCAATTAAGATTGGAGAATTATAAGTTTTTTATTTTTTATTTTTTATTTTCCTCCCCTTTGATTCCCATTTGATCCCTTTGTTGGAGCTATTGCTCCTTTTGGTGATTCAAACCCACGATGCTGATGTTGTAGATAGGGACAAACCCGTCTTGTCAAATATAAGTGAAGTTAGCATGTATAAAGGAACAAAAGTAAGATGCAGATATGTCATATCCTAATCTTTGAAACGAGCATAAGAAACACATATACGCTGTGCAAAATTGAATTAACTGATTGAAGTTCTGCCTTACAGACTCAAATAAGCTTAGCTGGAATTCACACAATTAATGGTTCAGAATCTAATTAAGGGGAGTCAATATAAAAATAAGGGTGTCAAATGTTAAATATGTTGTTGTGCAATAAATCCATGATGCGTAAATGCCAGGGTCAAACTGATTGAGAGATGATCATTGACTGAAGAATCGCAATCAAACGCAAAGATTTGGTGCAATGAATCCAATATGGGAATTCAGAACTCATATAGCAAGAAAGAAAATGCTTCTTTTAATTTCTGTATCCCTGAATTATATATCTGCCCAATGATGGGAGATGAATGAATAGCAACCCCAAACGTAGCTAAAATTATGGTTAGTTTGTATACGGTTAAAATTGGGCTTGCCCGATTTTTCTATTTAATCGAGACGACGAGATCGCGTCGAGGGTCAACCTCGTAATGAATCGGGCTATAGCACGAAGACGAGGTGTCGACTTCAAGAATCGAGATGTCTGTCGAGACCGAGGCCAGCAGCAATCGAGACTAAGTATGACCGACTCCGAGTGAAGTGCAATAACGGAAAGGCGAGATATCCGTAACCGGTCGGAGATCACGGCGAAAATCCCGGAACATGTCAAATCAAGGACGGTTATTTGTACCAATCATGGGATTTACTTCTGTAATTAGAATTGTACCAAAACTAGGATTCTTCTAGTATAAAGGGGAGCCCCCATCATTTGTAAAGCACCTAACCTTCACGAATATCAAAGCAATATAATACTTCTTTCTTTTGCTCTTCAACTTGCTGCTCTTTAACTGTTCTTACTCTACCAAGCTCAAGGGTTCATTAGCTCGAGGGCATTGACTAAACACTTGTTTGCTTTGTATTATTGTCAATTTGCATCATTTATCTTTACGTTTATCAATTGGTATTAGGTGAAATCACATATCCTTAAGACCACATTATATGTTTAATTGTTACTCAATTTTTAGGGTAAACAGTTTGGCGCCCACCGTGAGGCTAAGGATAATAGTGATTGCTTAATATTTTAACCTTCAAAACACACACGGGTTTTACGCTAGTTCTCGTGAGTATTTTTGATTTCAGGAATCGATATGTCAAACTCTCAGGCAGTACCCACTCACACTGATACCGACCTTGGTCTTCAAGGTGAAAACGAACATGCAGCTGCCCCGGGAAGGAGTACCTCCAATCAATTCTGACGCACCATAGGCCGTAGATCCGGTTGATGTCAGTTCTCGTGTCGCCATTTGTGGAGATTTAGGCGCCGACCCTCAAAATAGCGTCCGCAGAGATGCCCGGGCAGCCGATCAGAACGCACAAAATGGTGAAGAAGGCGGAATTAGCCTTCGAATGATATTTGACATGCTACAAACTCAGCAGGCCGCGATAGCGCAACTCCAAAGTTAGAATCGAGCCCCAAGCAGAATCGAACTCGATATATCACAGGAAGTTGTTCATAGGGTCGAACCCGTATAGGCGAAATTGAACGATAATAGATCGGGAACTGATCCCGCCATCATGAAGATGCTCGAGGAGCTCACTAAACAGATTGAATCGGGAGAAAAGAGATCAAGGCTAATGATAAAAAGGTAGAAACGTACAACTCCTGGGTTGATCAAATACCGGGGGCACCCATGATTCTAAACGGTTTGGATTCGAAAAAGTTCATACAGAAGCCTTTCCTACCAAGTGCGGCTCCGAAGCCCATTCCGAAGAAATTCCGCATGCCAGAAATTTCCATGTACAATGGAACCACTGATCCTAACGAGCATACCACTTCTTAAACATGCGCAATAAAAGGAAATGACTTAGAAGACGATGAAATTGAATCTGTTATGTTGAAAAAATTTGGAGAAACTTTATCGAAGGGGGGAATGATATGGTACCATAATTTGCCACCCCAATTCCATCGATTCTTTCGCCATGCTTGCCGATTCGTTCGTAAAGGCACACGCTGGAGCAATAAAGGTAGCGACTAGAAAGTCGGACCTCTTCAAAGTGAGACAAAAGGACAATGAAATGCTAAGGGCATTCGTATCTCGATTTCAGATGGAGCGCATGGACCTACCCCCAGTTACCGATGATTGGTCTGTCCAAGCCTTTGCTCAGGGTTTGAACGAGCGAAGTTCGGTAGATTACGTCAACTAAAGCAGAATTTGATTGAATATCCAACGGTGACCTATGCCGATGTGCATAATCGATACTAATCAAAGATCAGAGTCGAGGATGATCAGTTGGGAGCTCTATCCGGTTTCGTTTAACCAGATAGATCCGAAGGCAGGATTCAGAGAGACATTGACAAAAAGCCTTGATCGAACAGAGATCGGTACCAACCATATAGCGCAGATCGTAGAAACAACGGACCGGGACATAATTCTGTTCGAAATGATCAAAGGAATGATCGAGGTCAAAATTCTCGAGGGCTCATAAGTAAGAGTGGCTTCGATAAACATGTCGAGCCTAAGGAAGAACCACGATTATCGGAATACAACTTTAGTGTCGATGCTTCAGGTATTGTGTCAGCCATTGGACGAATCAAGGATACTAGGTGGCCTAGACCCCTGCAGACCGATCCAGCTCAAAGGAATCCAAATCAAATGTGCAACTACCATGGAACCCATTATCACAGAACCGAGGACTGCAGACAATTAAGGGAGGAGGTAGCTCGTTTATTCAACAAAGGTCATCTTCGAGAGTTCTTAAGTGACCGGGAAAAAAATCACTTTAGAGACAGGGATGCAAACAGGAAAAACGAATATGAGGAACCGCAACATGTGATTCATATGATCGTCGGTGGGATAGATATCCCTCAGGATCCGACATTTAAACACACCAAAGTCACTATCACAAGGGAGAAGCGTACCTGGGACTACTTAGCAGAAGATACCTTATCTTTTAACGATGAGGATGCAGAAGGGATCGAACAGCCTCACAATGACGCATTGGTAATATCTATCCTTATAAATAAAATTCAAGTTAAACGTGTGTTGGTTGATCCAGGTAGCTCGGAAAATATTATTCGATCGAGGGTCATGGAGCAGCTCGGCCTTCAGGATCAAATCGTGCCAGCAGCTCGAGTTCTCAATGGTTTCAACATGGGAAGTGAAACCACCAAAGGTGAAATAATGTTACCAGTTAACGTGGCTGGAACTATCCAGGAAACAAAGTTCCATGTAATCGAAGGTGATATGAGATACAACGCGCTGCTCGGAAGACCTTGGATCCATAATATTAGGGCGGTACCTTCAACGCTTTATCAAATCTTGAAATTTCCAACGCCGGAAGGAGTCAAAACGGTGTACGGTGAATGACAACTAGGGATTTTGACGCGTTTCATGCTCCTTCTTGCTTATGATTTGATTATAAATTCATACAAAATAGTCCCAAAAGGCTCATAAGTTGTGCTTGATTGCAGGTTTGATCGACAAAGTGACGAAATGTCAAACATCGGCTCAAAAGGAGTGAAACCTGCTCAAGTACCTAAGACAAGGCAAAACGCAGGAGAACAGGCCTAGTGCGGCCGCACTACTCTTTGTGCGGTCCGCACTAGAGAGATTCAGAGAGTCAAAAATTAAGGCTTCAAGCAACGCGGCCGCACTCCATTATGTGCCGTCCGCGGTGAAGGCTCCGCGGCCGCACTACCATTTTGTGCGGTCCGCGAAAGAGAAGTTCAGAGAGGTGAAAATTGCCATGGTTCAAGCTGCTCGGTCCGCGGTCATATTTGTGCGGACCGCATTAAAGACCTTCGCGGCCGCGGTCCATTCTGTGTAGTCCGCGGAGCCTGAGTTTAGAGATCCAAGATTGCAAGTCCAAGAGCCTAGTGCGGCCGCAGTCCATTTTGTGCGGCCCCCCACTGACCCCGCAGGGGCATTTTTGTCTAGTTTTTCTAGCTTAGTATAAATAGAACCTTTTTCCATTTTTAGGGTATCAGTTATTTTATTTTAGTAGCTGCGCTCGTGAGAACATCATCTGTAGCCATTTTTGGCATCTTAGCTTAGTTTTAACGATAGATTCTTGTATTTTACATTAGTGTTTAATTAATATGTCTTCTTCTTCATCTATTTGTCTATTTTCTTGTTCAAGCATGAGTAGCTAAACCCATTAGCTAGGGTTGTGGCTCAACCCTAGTGTGGGTAATTGATGGGTGTTGTGATGTAAGGTTAGATTGATTATGGGTGTTTGTTATTTGGGTCAATTTTATGGTTTAATTTATGAATTAGTGGTTGCAAACACTGGTTTGTGCTTAGTTGACTTGGCTCTTCTTGAGAAAGAGAGCCTAAGTCTCGAAAATTGACTCAACAAGGAATTAGGATGGACTCAAGAGAATTGATAGTCCCAATTAAAGGGTTAAACCTCGATAGAGTAATTAACCGACTTGAACCCTAGTTGCTCGGGCAAATATGCATACCCAATTGGTCTCGAGAGAGTCAAATGGGCAAAACCACTCTTTCTACGGAGAGGTGTAGAGTGGGTAGTATTGAGCAACGGTTATAACATATTTCCCCAATCATGTCAATCGTGCCTTAGATGCAATTTACCCATCAATTAGCCACCTCGGTGAAAGTCTCTACCCTAGTGCCTTTTAAACCATTAAATACAACTTGTAGCAATTTACTCTTAGCTTAATCTAGTCGCATTTTCAATTAGTAGTTTAATTATAGTAGAATATAAAGAAAACCCAAAAATTATGAGAATACCAATTAATAACACACACGCGATTCTAAGCAAAATAGATACTCAACTCCAGTCCTAGCTCTCTGTTGATTCGATCCCGACCCAAAATCGGGTAAAAGCTATTGCGACCCTCTCTTGCTTATTTTTAGTGCAGAGAGAGTTCAAAACGAGAGTGGGGTGGGAGCACTTTCTAGATGACTGCGTGGAGGCAAATGAACACTTGGTCAAAGAATTTTATTGTAATGTGGCCCACATCGTCAAGGGTTCCAAAGTGACCAAGGTTCGAAACAAAAAGGTGCTATTCGACGGGAAGTCTCTGAATGATTATTTGGGGTTCACTGATGTTGATGAGTCCCTCTACATGGCAAAGCTGGAGATAAGCGAGGAGGTCAGCCCATGGTTAGCTCAGTTCCTGGCAATCCCGGGGACAGTTCCTGACTGGTTGACCGCTGGGGTCAAGATACTTCGGAGGACCCTCAACTTTGAGGCGAGGGGTTGGGAGACGTTTGTATGCAGCCGATTAGACCCCACTTCCCATGATCAGACTCTACCTCTCCAACGGGCTATCCTAGTTGCTTCCATCATGGCAGGGTACCCCATCAATGTGGGGAATGTGATGTCCTGCATCATTTCTCTTGTTGGCTCCGAGACCGACAGGAACTACCCTTTCCCCAACACCCTGACCATGTACTTCAGAGATTTGAAGGTAGAGAAGAGGCCGTTTGATATCAAGGTCAAGGCTACGGCTCTATTCTCATGGTATAGTTTGAAGGGGCCAGACAACCCCAAGGACAAAAACTACAAAGCCCCTGCTTCTGCCCAACTGGCCAGTCTAAAGAGCCAGTTGTGGTAGAGGCCCCCTCTGAGCCTGCCTCAACTACTGCAGGTATGCCTCCCGGACCTTCCACTTCAGCTGACATTCCTCCAGGTCCTTCTACCTCAGCAGGCACGGAGATTCCATCTTCCCGGGCCCATCCTATCACTGCCCACCGGCTGAGCCAGATGCTTCAGAGCGTGAACAACTTGGATGTATACTGCTTCGTCCAAGTTGTCTACCTTGACCTCTACCATTGTAGCTCAGTCAGCTCCTCAGCCAGAACAGGTCCCACAGTCCATTGAGGAAGCATTGAAGAAGATACTAGAAAACCAAGAGAAGATTCTCAGTACCCAGGCTGATTTGGCAAAGGCAGTGTATTTACATGGCAAGGCTCTAAAGGAGCTTGCCAAGGAGCACAAGAAGCTGCGCAAGACACGGGCCTCCAGGGAGTCCGTGAAGGAGATGAGGGTGGATGTAGATAGACTGAAGGCAGACCAGTTGCCTTTAGACTTGTTGTTTGAGGTCCCAGCTCCAGCAGTAGTGCCAGCAACAGATACACAGCCAGAGCAGGCACAGAGGCCTCCAAAGAAGAGGAGGAAGATCCCGAGAGCAGATGATGCCATCATCCAGTTGGCGGACCCACCGGAGGCTTCCTCCAGTCAGCCACAGGATGTACCAGATCCACAGCCCGTCCAGGTCCAGGTCCCATCAGCTGAGCAGTAGGATACCGGGAACCAGTCTGAGGTTCCCGAGCACACAGAGGACCCAGGGACCACTTATGATCCTATGCAGACAGACGAGGCTTAAGGAGTCTTCATATCCTTTCTTTCTTATTTTTGGTGCTTATTTCGCTTAGTTGGCATTGGGGACAATGCCAACTTTTATTTGAGGGGGTGCGCCCTATATTTTTGTTGGATGACTGTATATATACTGATTCATTTTATACTTTCTTACTTTTCATTTGGTCTGTATATAATTTTACATTTCGTTACTTTTATTGAACTTTTTATCTTTCCTTTGGTCTGTATATAAAGTTACATCATTGTATATATTCATTACCCGTTGTATATTCAAAGCCCCTATTGTACATATTTATTCTATTTTCTATTTTCGCAAAAAAATTTCGTTTTTAGCTTCTTATATAGGCTCGTAGCCTTTTGTTTTGTTTTGGACGTTTTATAAGCCTTTGGTTTTCTTAATGCCAAAGGTGGAGTATTGTGTGAACCGGGTGGCTCTTCCTAATGATAGATGGCGTGACAACCTTCTTAAGGGTTTGAGTCCGTTTTCGTTTTTTTCGTTTTTGGTAGTATGTAGTTAAGGGTACCTCAAGCAAAGCTTCACTTGGGCCTAGCACATTTGCCTTTGATCCCATGGTCAAAGATAAATTGTTGTGTTTAGGATGGTGAAAGTTGTGGCCTTGAGAATCTTGTGTTGACCAACAATCATCAAATGGTTTTTCGGACCATTGTGTGCTTAAATCGTATCTAAGGTCGTTGTGGGCCCCCGACTCGATGTCTTTAGCAAACCCTTAGCTTGTGTGGTGAGAAATTAAATTGCGAGTCCAAGTCCCGACCATTGGTCTAGAACTTGCCCTGAATGTTTGTTGAGGCGAAATCCTAAGTGAATTTTGACTTGAGACGTGATTATAGGCTCTCCTTGATCCAAATGATAGACCGAACAATTCCATAGCCTACCAATGATAAGATCCCTAGTTAACCCTTTTGAGCCTTAGACCTTTTTCTTTCAAGAACCATGATACAAGCCTATAACCGTTCTGAAAGATACCCTCTGTTGGCACCCAAATCTTTCCTTTAGCACATGGCAAAAGTATAAGTTTGGGGGGAGAGACGAGGACGATAACAAAGTGGTATAAGGCACAAAAATGAAGAAAAGGAGAGACAATGAAAAAGAAAAAAAAGCAAAAAGACAAAAAGAATGCTCAATGTGAGAAAGAATAAAAAGGGATTCAAGAAAAGTAAAAGAAAGAAAGGTGTGGAAAGTTAAAAAAGGAGAAAAGAATTGAAGTGCATAAGAAAGAGTGACAATGGGTCTCTCTAACCCCTTGGAAAGAGGTGAAATGACTCAAAGAGTCAAGTGAATTGTGCCAAATGAATCAAAAGAAGTGCTTAAGGGAAGATGGAACCCACTTAGACCAAAACATTTCCTACCCTGAACCAAAAGCCTTCACAATGACTCCACAAAAGCCCTATATGATCTTGAGTTGAATGACGCTTACATTAGTGAATACTTACATAAGGGGCAAGCATATGGTACCTAGAGCCGGACTTGTGACCTTTTCTTGAGAGAGATGAGTGAATTTCCATTAACCTCGATTTGTGTGTCAATACTCTAAAAGGGTGAGGTTTGCTTAGGGAGAGTTGAGGATGTGTGAGTTTGGGTTCCACAATGACTAAAGTAATTGAAAGAGTTCGTTGATGTGTTGAGTCAACCCTTGATGCTCTTGTGTCACAATTGATCCATGGTTTTTCAAAGGTTAAATGTTGTTAATGATGCATTCGTATTGAGGGTCANCATCCCGAGCCTTCACCCCTTGGATGAATTCTCCAATGGGGATGAGTCATCACTGCGGAAGAAGAGGAGAGTGGATCTTGGAAAAGGGGCGGTCGTGGACACTAGTAGAAGCCGCATGGGTGCATCGCAGACGGCACCCGTACCTACTTTCATGGCAGATGCTATCTTGGCGGGTAGGTCTTCCCAAACGGAAGGGACTCTCCCGGGGGTGGCTTGGTGCGCTCTGCGGAGGGTGCGCGTCCTCCAATGTTGGAGACGGTCCATGTGTTGAGGGCGAGGACTCAGGTTCGGACGTAGACCCGGTGGACGTCCGCGAATTTATGGAACGACACACTTGTGTGGAGTCAGGATGGAGGGTTCCGACCGTCATATAGTTATCCCCGGAACTTACAACTTGTTGTCGAACTATGAGCAGGTGGCTTCAGCCTTGGCTCTTTTATGTGCTGCCCCCGAAAATGAGGTGGTCAGGACGATTGGCGATGTGGAGTTATCTCAGAGCGTTGCCGACATGGCTTTGCGGGTAAAATTTCCTTCTCTCTTGCCCTTTGGGTTTTTGTCGGTATTTCTTGCCTGTCCTTTCTTTTAACTTCTTCCTTTATGGCAGACTCTCATCATGAAGGCTGAGCATGAGCGCAGGGAGAGGAAAAGGACGTCCATCTACGGGATGATGTCTTCCAAATATCAACAATATCGCACCAAGCACCATGCGATGGCCGATATCTATACTCAGGACTAATAACTAGGGATTTTGACGTGTTTTATGCTCCTTCTTGCTTACGCTTTGATTATAAATTGTTACAAAATAGTCCCAAGAGGCTCATAAGTTGTACTTGATTGCAGGTTTGATCGACAAAGTGACGAAATGTCAAAGATCGGCTCAAATGGAGTGAAACCTGCTCAAGTACCTAAAACAAGGCAAAACTCAGGAGAACAGGCCTAGTGCGGCCGCACTACTCTTTGTGCGGTCCGCACTAGAGAGATTCAGAGAGTCAGAAATCATAGCTTCAAGCAACGCGGCCGCACTCCATTATGTGTGGTCCGCGGTGAAGGCTCCGCGGCCACACTACCATTATGTGCGGTCCGCGGAAGAGAAGTTCAGAGAGGTGAAAATTGCCATGGTTCAAGCTGCGCGGTCCGCGGTCATATTTGTGTGGACCGCATTAGAAACCTCCGCGGTCGCGGTCCATTCTGCGCGGTCCGTGGAGCCTGAGTTCAGAGAGCCAAGATTTTAAGTCCAAGAGCCTAGTGCGGCCGCAGTCCATTTTGTGCGGCCCACACTGACCCCGCAGGGGCATTTTTGTCCAGTTTTTTCAGCTTAGTATAAATAGAATATTTTTCCATTTTTTGGGTATCCGGCTATAATCAGTTATCTTATTTTAGCTGTTGCGCTCGTGAGAACATCATCTGTAGCCATTTTTGGCATCTTAGCTTAGTTTTAATGATAGATTCTTGTATTTTACTTTAGTGTTTAATTAATATGTCTTCTTCTTCATCTATTTCTCTATTTTCTTGTTCAAGCATGAGTAGCTAAACCCATTAGCTAGGGTTGTGGCTCAACCCTAGTGTGGGTAATTGATGAGTGTTGTGATTTAAGGTTAGATTGATTATGGGTGTTTGTTATTTGGGTCAATTTTATGGTTTAATTTATGAATTTAGTGGTTGCAAACACTAGTTTGTGCTAAGTTGACTTGGCTCTTCTTGAGAAAGAGAGCGTGTCTCCAAAATTGACTCAACAAGGAATTGGGATGGACTCAAGAGATTTGATAGTCCCCAATTAAAGGGTTAAACCTCGAGAGAGTAATTACCCGACTTGAACCCTAGTTGCTCGGGCAAATATGCATACCCAATTGGTCTCGAGAGAGTCAAATGGGCAAAACTACTCTTTCTACCGAGAGGTGTAGAGTGGGTAGTATTGAGCAACAGTTATAACATATTTTCCCAATCATGTCAATCAAGTTTTAGAAGCAATTACCCGTCAATTAGCCACCTAGGTGAAAGTCACTACCCTAGTGCCCCTTAATCCATTAGATACAACTCTTAGCAATTATCTCTTAGCGTAATCTAGTTTCAATTCTAATTAGTAGTTTTATAATAATAGTTTATAAAAGAAAACCCAAAAATGTTGGAAGTGACATTTGGAATAATTACACGATTCTAGACTAGATAGATACATCAACTCCCCTTCTAGCTCCCTGAGGAATTCGATCCCGACTCTCATATCGGGTAAAAGCTATTGCGACCCTCTCTTCCTACTTTGTAGTAGTGTGGAGTTGGTAGCGATCAACTTTTTGGCGCCGTTGCCGGGGAGCTAACGGTTTTGGCTATCTATTTAGTTAGTTTTGTGTGTTGTTCTTCTTTCCTTCTTTGTTACTAATTTGTGTGTGTGATTACTACAGGTACGAAAATGGCTTAAAATGCAAATGACCCTCTTGGAAATATGCTTGCCGGGGAGGAGGTTGAGGATATAGGAGANAACTTGCCCTGAATGTTTGTTGAGGCGAAATCTTAAGTGAAATTTGACTTGGGAAGTGATTATAGGCTCTCCTTGATCCAAATGATAGTTGAACAAATTCCATAGCCTACCAATGATAAGATCCCTAGTTAACCCTTTTGAGCCTTAGACCTTTTTCTTTCAAGAACCATGATACAAGCCTATACCCGTTCTAAAAGATACCCTCTCTTGGCACCCGATCTTTCCTTGAGCACATGGCAAAAGTATAAGTTTGGGGGGAGAGACGAGGATGACAACAAAGTGGTATAAGGCACAAAAATGAAGAAAAGGGAAGGCAATGAAAAAGAAAGAAAAGCAAAAAGACAAAAAGAATGCTCAATGTGAGAAAGAATAAAAAGGGATTCAAGAAAAGTAAAAGAAAGAAAGGTGTGGAAAGTTGAAAAAGGAGAAAAGAATTGAAATGCATAAGAAAGAGTGACAATGGGTCTCTCTAACCCCTTGGAAAGAGGTGAAATGACTCAAAGATTCAAGTGAATTGTGCCAAATGAATCAAAAGAAGTGCTTAAGGGAAGATGGAACCCACTTAGACCAAAACATTTCCTACCCTGAACCAAAAGCCTTCACAATGACTCCACAAAAGCCCTATATGATCTTGAGTTGAATGAAGCTTACATTAGTGGATACTTACATAAGGGGCAAGCATATGGTACCTAGAGCCGGACTTGTGACCTTTTCTTGAGAGAGATGAGTGAATTCCCATTAACCTCGATTTGTGTGTCAATACTCTAAAAAGGTGAGGTTTGCTTAGGGAGAGTTGAGGATGTGTGAGTTTGGGTTCCACAATGACTAAAGTAATTGAAAGAGTTCGTTGATGTGTTGAGTCAACTCTTGATGCTCTTGTGTCACAATTGATCCATGGTTTTTCAAAGGTTAAATGTTGTTAATGATGCATTCGTATTGAGGGCAATTGTTAGTCCCAATTGATGCTTGTTGAGGTTACTTTAGGATAGCTGGAAATTCTTGGATTTTACCTTAAGGGGTGGTTCTTATTTTGTTTGCTTGAGGACAAGCAAAAGCTTAAGTTTGGGGGAGTTGATAACTAGGGATTTTGACGTGTTTTATGCTCCTTCTTGCTTACGCTTTGATTATAAATTGTTACAAAATAGTCCCAAGAGGCTCATAAGTTGTGCTTGATTGCAGGTTTGATCGACAAAGTGAGGAAATGTCAAAGATCGGCTCAAAAGGAGTGAAACCTGCTCAAGTACCTAAAACAAGGCAAAACTCAGGAGAACAGGCCTAGTGCGGCCGCACTACTCTTTGTGCGGTCCGCACTAGAGAGATTCAGAGAGTCAGAAAACAAGGCTTCAAGCAAGTGCGACGCACTCCATTATGCACGGTCCGCACTAAAGGCTTCGCGACCGCACTACCATTTTGTGCGGTCCGCGGAAGAGAAGTTCAGAGAGGTGAAAATTGCCATGGTTCAAGCTGCGCGGTCCGCGATCATATTTGTGCGGACCGCATTAGAGACCTCCGCGGCCGCGGTCGATTCTGCGCGGTCCGCGGAGCCTGAGTTCAGAGAGCCAAGATTGCAAGTCCAAGAGCCTAGTGCGGCCATAGTCCATTTTGTGTGGCCCGCACTGACCCCGCAGGGGCATTTTTGTCTAGTTTTTCCAGCTTAGTATAAATAGAACTTTTTTCCATTTTTAGGGTATCAGTTATTTTATTTTAGCAGCTGCGCTCGTGAGAACATCATCTGTAGCCATTTTTGGCATCTTAGCTCAGTTTTAACGATAGATTCTTGTATTTTACTTTAGTGTTTAATTAATATGTCTTCTTCTTCATCTATTTCTCTATTTTCTTGTTCAAGCATGAGTAGCTAAACCCATTAGCTAGGGTTGTGGCTCAACCCTAGTGTGGGTAATTGATGAGTGTTGTGATTTAAGGTTAGATTGATTATGGGTGTTTGTTATTTGGGTCAATTTTATGGTTTAATTTATGAATTAGTGGTTGCAAACACTGGTTTGTGCTTAGTTGACTTGGATCTTCTTGAGAAAGAGAGCCTAAGTCTCCAAAATTGACTCAACAAGGAATTGGGATGGACTCAAGAGAATTGATAGTCCCAATCGAAGGGTTAAACCTCAAGAGAGTAATTACCCGACTTGAACCCTAGTTGCTCGGGCAAATATGCATACCCAATTGGTCTCGAGAGAGTCAAATGGGCAAAACCACTCTTTCTACGGAGAGGTGTAGAGTGGGTAGTATTGAGCAACAGTTATAACATATTTCCCCAATCATGTCGATCGTGCCTTAGATGCAATTTACCCGTCAATTAGCCACCTAGGTGAAAGTCACTACCCTAGTGACTTTTAAACCATTAAATACAACTTGTAGCAATTTACTCTTTGCTTAATCTAGTTGCATTTTCAATTAGTAGTTTAATTATAGTAGAATATAAAGAAAACCCAAAAATAATGAGAAGACCAATTAAGAACACACACGCGATTCTAAGCTAAATAGATACTCAACTCCAATCCTAGCTCTCTGTGGATTCGATCCCGACCCAAAATCGGGTTAAAGCTATTGCGACCCTCTTTCGCTACTTTTTAGTGGTGCGGAGTTGGAAGCGATCAGCGAACAACCAGCAGCAAAAGAGATGTTTGCAATCGATGAGGTGATACCAGTATCGACTCTAACATCAACAAAGGGACCAGAATCAAAGGAAAAGTAGAAGGTCAAATAGCAACCACAGTCGCCAGCTTCGACCAGATCGGAACAACAAAAAAATTACCGAGGATGATGATTGCCTGATACCTCGAACCTTCGTAATCCTCGATGATTCTGATGCCACGAAGTCAACAGTCGAAGCGCTGGAACAAGTCATACTGATCGAGCATCTGCCCGATCGAAAGGTATACCTGGGCACGGGGTTAACTCCCGAGCTCAGGGAAAAACTCATTAAATTCCTTATTAAAAATATGGATTGTTTTGCTTGGTCCCACCTTGACATGACAGGTATCCCACCAGAGATCACCACTCATCGATTGAGTTTGGACCCGAAGTTCAGACCGGTAAACCAAAAGAGAAGGCCACAGTCCGAGGTAATGCATGCGTTCATCAAGGACGAGGTAACCAAACTTCTCAAAATAGAATCCGTCCGGGAAGTAAAATATCCCGAGTGGTTAGCAAATGTAATTGTAGTCCCCAATAAGGGAAATAAACATAGAATGTGTGTAGACTACAAAGACATAAACAAAGCATGCCTTAAGGACTCTTTTCCCCTGCCGAATATCGATCGCATGATCAATGCGACGGCCCGCAACGAGATCCTCAGCATTCTCGATGCCTACTCCGGGTACAACCAAATACAAATAAATGTGGAGGATTAGGAAAAGACTTCATTTATCACTAAGTACGGTACTTATTACTATAATGTAATGTTGTTTGGGCTAAAAATGCTGGTGCTACTTATCAACGCCTAGTAAACCGAATGTTTGAAGAACAAATCGGTAAATCAATGGAGGTTTATATTGATGACATGCTAGTTAAGTCCCTGCGTGCAGAGGATCATTTGACACATTTGCAGGAAACCTTCGATGTTGATACCCAATTTTTCCCTCATATATTTTTAAAATGTATATCTACTTTCAAAATAATGCATGAGCATCAATCAATATTTTTCATAATTTTCTTGTAGTTTTAAAAGAATTTTTAAATTTATTCTAGCATTTTAGCATATAAATAATTGCTAATTGCATTACAAATGATTTTATGATAATTTTATTTGCTTAATTTTATCATTTTACATTTATACTAAGCTGTGATTATTTCATGAATAGCCATATGTACATGTTAGGGTTATAATTGTAATAACTTTGCAATAATAACCCATGTGTGCATAAATACTTTATTTCCCAAGAAAATAACCTTTTATATTTTTATAATACTAAGTAATTATTTTAAATCATTTTCATGCATAAATGATATTTTTTATTATTAATAAATTATTTTATAAAATTATTTTATTAATAAATTAGGTATTTATCAAATAGCTCCTTTAGTTATCCCTAAATTCGGACCCCCAACCCAATTCAATTAAAACCCCCCAGCCCAATTAACTAATCTATAACCCGTTTCTTTAAAACCCGCCCGACCCAGATCAAATCCTGGCCGTTGATCTCAGAGATCAACGGTCCAGGATGCTATTGCCTTTTTTAATTACCTCTACCCCCCCAAACCCTAATCATNCCCCAAATCCTAATCATTTGTCTACACCCGCCGCCCTTGAATCCCTCTTCTTCTCCGTTCTCTTTGAAACTATCCCTAACCCTAGCGCCGTCACCCCTAAATCTCCCAAACCCCTTCGATCCCCGACCAGATATGGGGTTATTTGGTGTCTTGCTACCCTATCTAATCTATTACCTTTACTGATTGTCCAATTCTTGTTGTTTTCTAAGAGAACCTCGAAGAGATTCGACTCAGAGTCGACTTAGGCTCTCCGTTGTTCATCAATGTTTGTGAGTATTTTTGTCTTTGTGGCTATGGTTGGATTTTTCCCTCATCTCGTCCCCTTTTCTCAAAACCCTCATCTCTTGAACTTTGAATCTGTTCAGATCCTTGTAGATCTAAAACGGTTTTGAGTTTATACGGTAATTTTCTTTAAAAATCTCCTATTCTCCTATCATTGACTGATTTTAATGTTCCTCCAAACTAGGGTTTCACTTCATCTGTTTCTGCAAAACTTTTCTAAAATCCTATGTGTTTGATTATCCTTTTCCATTGATTCTTTCATAACTGCGTTCCAGTTTTTAGTTTGTTTGATTATTTCATTGCTCGCTTTAATATTTGCCCGTTATTCTTGAGTAATTGATTGATCACCTAAACTGTCTGGGGTTTGAAATTTGCTTTGATTACTGAGGTGATTACTTCCTGTAATTTTATCTACTTTCCTTGTTTTGGGATTCCTAATTGGTACTACTTGCCTTAATTGTTCTTATTAAGCTTAATTTATGGGCTGACTGCCTTACCAACCCCAAATCGGTCTCTATTTACTTGTGTTACCTTATTTGTGTGACTAATTGTCCTGTTACTTGCCGGATTTTTAGTGTTCTGACTCTAATTGGCTATCAGACTTACCACTTACCATATTTAGACCTCAATTCCGAGTTAGTTTTGGATACAATCCCATGATTGTTGCCTATTGATTGTCCCTCTCATGCCTAATTGATTGACTGATTGTTTCTTTGCCTTATTTGCTAACCTTTAAAGTGCTTTACCTTATTTACTTTACTCTACTCAATGTTATATAAGCCTCACTCTTTTTCTTTAACACACACACACACAGACATAGAAAAACACTCAAAGTTTCTTGCTCTTATCTCCCATCAAAATCTTCCTACTCTTTGTTTGTTGCACTATCTAGCCGACTGGAAGCCAAATCAAGACCTGTGGACCCTGTTTGCTTCACTCTTCTATTGTTAATTGGTATGCCTCCACTTCTGCTATCAATTCAAACTTCTATGTGATCAAATCTGTGTGCTCCTTGTAATCAACATGTCTTTTTTTTCTGTTTAATTAAACCTATGTGTTTCCTGTAATCACCATGTCTACTTCTGTTTAATTGAACCTATGTATTTCCTGTAATCAATATGTCTACTTCTGTTTAATTAAACCTATGTGTTTTCTATACTCAGCATGTTTACTTCTATTTTAACTAGATCTATGTGCTTCCTGTATTCAGCATGTCTACATGTGTCACGACCCAAACCGATGGGCCGCGATGGGCACCCGGTACCTTACTGAATCGAGTACCAACATAACGTATCTTTTCGTATCATACTATCATAGATAACTGAGCCGGGGAGGAAGCCGTGAAATAGGTCGAATATAACATGTAATACCAATTTATACGTAAGACATACGGGCCTATAAGGCTAAAATAACCACTCGTACACTGAATATAGGCCGACATGCCATAAAATCTTTTACGTACATGACATCTGTCTACAAGCCTCTAAGAACACATAATTTTCATAAAGGTCGGGATAGAGTCCCGCCATACCAAACTATACACATCTAAATCATACTAACCAAACAAGATACTCCGAAGCAAATGGAGTGCACCAACATCTTCCGCTGAGTTGATAGCCTACTTGGAGGGCTCTTGACCTGTCTATCGAGACCTGCGGGCATGAAACGCAGCGTCCCCAAGCAAAATGGATGTCAGTACGAATAATGTACCGAGTATGTAAGGCACATAAATAAGTACATAGCAGACATGGAAGAAATATAGAGTAAATGACTCAACCTGTAAGTCTGGATAACTTTGTAAATCATGAAATACTTATAGTGTCATGCATATGCATATGAATGTCATGTCGTACATAGGTACATTTGTTCATAACATCATCAAGCCTCTGAGGGAATCCCATCATATCATCTCGGTCACTGTGAGCAAATCATCAACGTATACCAGCTGATCAGGTGGTGGTGCGTATATAATGCCGTAACCTTTTTCCATATCTCATATACACATATATATATATAGATATATACGCGTATATAATGCCGTTTGAGTCGTGGGCAAATGCACATGTCAAATGAATGCAATGCATAATGAAGTAAGACAATATAATCTCTTGGAATTTTACAAGACCCATAAATAGACAATATGGTAGTAGGACATATGGGGAGTCAGGAACATACTTAGACATGCTTGAATATCTTTTTATAGGAATGAATAATGTTGATATTCTTAACTTCTAAGAGTAGAACCACTTATGGAATAGCATTACATTTACGTATCGTTACTTGGATCATGCCAAAAAGAAGGAAGGATTAGCCTTAACATACCTGGAGTAGGGAAAATTCCTTATGATATTCTTGGAGAAGATTGCACCGTACTCCTTTAGAACCGCAAAATTTTGCGTTGCTATGATTCTAACAATTCTCGTTGGAATTGTTTTGATGCAAGAATTTTCGTTGGAGCCTGGATTGAATTTAGCTACTGTTCTTGAAGTATTTTGAATCTATGAAGAATGATATTGAAATGAAGATGGACGTTCTGAACTTTGTCAAAAATGAAAATGGAATCAAGACTTAGTAGCAAGTCTTTCTTTTGTCCAAATGAATAATGAGGCAAGACTTGTAATAAGTCTTTACTTATTAATTTCAAATACATCTTACATAGCCACCTATCCAAGAAGACTAATGAGTCATTTCTTAGTTTTGTGGCTTTTTGCCACATTTTTGGGAGGGAGATTTAATCTTTATCTCATTGTTTTAATAATTAACTAGGTAATGTACCCGGTAATTAACCAACTACCCGTATAATTAAGAATTATTTCCACTTACTTAAAATACTACTCGCTTTTAACATACCTTATACACCTTACTATCATGGCCATGTGGTACCTTGTATGACATTAGTCCATAAATATCGGGTATTAACGCTCAGCCCGTATTTTATCCCAACATGCCAAATTTGGACAAAAATTCATTTTCTTTGACTTGCTTCCCATATCACCTTTACGAATTTACTCATCACTTGCTTGAAATAGCATAATCGTTAAAATCTCCAAATAATCTTTTCCTTGGATTGATGTCCATTACCTTATGACAAATTCAACGTACAATACTACAGGGTGCAACATCGTCGTAATTTAATACTGTGAAGCGTAACATCATCGTAATGTAATACTGCAAGGCGTAACATCATTGTAGTATAATACTGCAGGACGTAACATCATCATAATATAATACTGCGGGATGAAATATCGATGTAATATTACGGGGCGTAACATCATTCCCCCCTTTTGGAACTTTCGTCCTCGAATGTTGACTGATGCTCTTATCATTTTCATAACTTATAGGTCTTGTGAATACCTTAATACTCTCCTTGCCATTTAGGCATCTGTTCTGCGAATAAATCCAAAGTCTAGGGTATTACCCCCTTTAGTCCTCTTTCTCATACCATGACTTGTGGTCGAAATCTTTTCAATCTCGTAACTGTTGCTACCTCCTGTCATGCAACCTGTATGACTCTGACTTTGTAAGTGCGCCTTATGTGACTCTTATTTCCTTTTCCCTCCAGCTTTTAGCCAATCTCTAGGCCTCACTTTGTAAATATATACAGAGCTTGACAAGATGTCCCTCTGGAAATCTATAGGTATACTTGAAGTTCTTTGCTCGATACTTTGTTGAGCTTACGAATATTGCTATATCTTATTTCATAGATTCGTTAATCCATCCGTATGACTTTACTGCATCTAGCTGGGTCATACTCTACCATGACTCTTACTTTGATTTATAGTTACTGAGGTCTACGACCAAACTCCAGGTTACTCTTTTGCTGCTTGTCATATATGTATAAGTCTAAGTCCTTTAATACTTCCTCATTACTGTTCATCTTAGGAATGATTGTCTAATCTCATCTCGTACTTTGTAACTTTTATCCATCTATTGTCGATTCACCTCAATATTTATCTACAATCTTCCATTGATAACTTGAAACTTCTTACGTAATACATTGCCACTAGGGCTTATGTTGCATCGAGGAATATTTGAAGTGATTTTCCTTATCCACTTGGGGGCGATACTGTACTTCAATAATCATATTTTATAGCATCCCAATGTGATTCATCTTACGTGGGTATTTTAATTCCGTACAATTTGTGAAATCCTCTTCAAATCATTACTCAATCGAAGGCCCGAACGTCATTCTTTATCTACAACAATTACACCCTTATTCTATTATTAGGCCAACATTCCACCTCTTCTAAATGCCATTTGTCTTTGACTCCTTTGAGTTCATTCATGCTATACTAAGCTTTGTATAACTTAGAGAAACCATCAAATCTTCTTGTTTTCATAGGCTTAATCCTGAAGACTTATCCATTTCGTCACCTTCTCACTCATCCTTTGTTATCCTTACTCTTGTCTTCCTACAATCTTGTCGCTATACCATACTTTACCTTGTGACCCACACATATCTATTTATACTTGTTCGCAACCTTCCATCATCTTGCTTGCAGAATATATTTCCTTATGTTATTCTAGAACATCAAGCGTGACATCACATCGTCTCTAGCTCTTCTTTACTCTCTTGACTAGATCTCTCGGTACTTAGAAACCATAGGTTGGAAGGTACGCCATTGACGACTTTGCTATCATTCCTGGATATTGAATCCTAGTGCTTCTAGCTTTCTATCCGAAGCATGGACTATTCACGATCTTCTGCACCTTAGTATCTCGTACGTTGTTCACCTTTAGCTTACTTACCTTAAAATCTCACATCACATCTTCTATCTCTTTCATGACCTCCCTTCCACATTGGTATAATTCACATCCACAACTTGAAGCTCTATTATAATACTTGCACATCTGGTGTATACACAATACGATGGAAGTTTCATACTGACTTCTAATGAGGCTAGTACTCTTCTAACTGGCTTTATCATAGAGTCATTATAGAATATGGTTGTTGTACTATCTGTCTTGTACCTATGATATTAAGAGTGATCCTGCAATATTCTCAATCACGAGGTCTATAATTTTCTGGGTCCAATAATTAGACTCTTGATTTACTTCGTTGGTGTAACTCTTTATTTTCTTGTTCCTTCTGATCAGTCTTTAGGCTTAAACTATTTTCCAATCTGCGGCTCATGATATTAGTTATTACTTTAGCCTTTCATGGACGCTCTGGAATATCCATGATATAATTTTCTAACAAACAAATCCTTTGTCTATGACCTGGGCTCAATTCTTTCTTTTAACTTATAGAGGAATCTTCTACGGCTGTATATGCTGCTTGTATAAAACTCCAAACTCTTAAGAGCATCCATAATGTAACTAGCTCCGGATTATTGATCGAATAATTCCTTTTGTTCCTTTTATCTTTCCTTAAACGTAAGATTTTACTTTTCCTGGTCTTTCTTCCCCCTTTCGTGTGCATACTTAGCTTATCTTAGTGCCCACACATATTGGAATCCCATACCACTCATATGATCTTGGATATCACTTCTGATTTTACTTCCTGTTCATTAGCCACGGTAGGTGCCATTTTCTTATGGAGTGCATGCAATATTGTTGTGAGACTGTCGTTATAAGACCATTCCCTCCTTAGGTCACTGAGCTTGGGTTGAAGCCTTCTTCCTTACTTTCTCAGCTAGTCTTTCATTGTAGTATTTAGGGAGGACCCTCTGACTCTTGTAAAGTTGTGAGCTTATTAGGAACCTTTTGATGTCCTTCCTTGCCTATAATTATTTGTAGTTACTTATCTCCGCGCCCTTGTGCTTGTATAGGGTTGCATCTGAACTAGTATTTTTGACTGTCTTCCAGTGGCACTCTCTTTTATTCCCATAACATTCATACGGTACCTTTAACTGCCCCTACTCCTATTTGAATACATCTCCAGTATTATAATGACATCACTGCAAGGCCGAATTCTCCATGTTTGGGGTTCACTATATTTATCTTGCATGATCTGCTGATTTGTCTATAACCTCTTGTCTAGTCATGAGTAGGTTCTTCCTGAATCAATTATTAACTACTCATTGGCCCTTTCTCATATCCATATTCCGCGTAATCTTTCTTGGGTTATTTCCTTTGTCTTACTAGCTCCTTATTTATCAAAAACATCCCGGGCAGGAACCCTTACTTCCTTTTCTTGGCGCCGTGCTTACATAATGTTCTGGAATCATAGCATAATTGTAACATTTGAATAAGTGCAATCTCATCCCTTTCTCATTTTTATCGCATTCTTCCTTTATCATTCCATAGTTACTAGATCCACTTAATTCTGACTTAATGCCACACCATTCCATATTCCCCCCTTTAGGGGAGTACTAAGAGTTGGAGCTACGACGACCTGCCTATAGATGTTTTAGCTTTTCATATTGTGAGCATGTGATTTTTGCCACGCTTAAATTACTCCTATAGAATTCATTAAAATTAGAATTTTTCTTTTAATATTTGAATTTTTAGGAATTAATTGTATGGTCTTGTGTTTTGTTTGCATTTTATGTGCATTTTTAGTTGTCATAAAAAAAAATGAACGAAATGAAATAAAAAAATTACAAAATAACATACTTGCATTTGGGACCTAATTCTAGATTCTTAGATTAATTAAGCATCATTGAAAATAAGAAAGAAAAAAAAACAAAATAATCCTTTATATTTCACTTTTGTTTAATTTTCCTCTTAAAATTAGGATCTAGTTAATTTTAGGAAATTTAATTAGTCTCATTTTAGAATTAAATCAGGTTTTGGCTACCTTTAATTTTGCATTTACTAAAATTCCAAAATTTAAATAAATAAAAGAAAAGAATAAAATAAATAAAGAGAATTTGAAATAAGCAAGAAAAGGGGTCATGCCACCTTTTGGGCCATTATTTGATATACAGCACAAGCCCAATCGGACCAAGCACGCCCCCAGCCCAATCCACAAAATTAATCCGGTCCAGCCCCCATATACAAAACGACGTTGTTTCGGATTAGTGAAGGCCAATTAAATCCAGACCATCCATCTTCCCAATCCAACGGTCCATAATTAATTTTAATTTTACATAAAACTGTCCAAACATAAAGAAATCCTAGAGACCAGTTCCTCCTTCCTCGTACTCCTTGTTCTCCGCCGCCCCTCCGCCGTCGCCGCCGGCCGGAAATCGTCTCCGCCGGCGGCAGTGCTCCAATCTCTCTCAAACTTACACCGTATATTCCCCCTAACTTCCTCTTTCCAACCCCCAAACTCTCATGTCTCGAATCCTCGCCCTTCCCTTCGAATCTTCGAATATGTGGACGCCGCCTCCAAACCCTCCCAAATCGATACCCCTTAACCACCCGACATCCCTCATCCTATATCTGTCCTCCTTCCCCCTCAAATATTGACCAAGCTTCTCGAATCTTAGATCGAAAAATGACCAGAACCCTATTTTCTTAACGGTTGGGGATTTGTTTGATTTTGGGTTGTAATAGTCTTTAATCATGTGTTTCTCATGGAAACACATGATTGAAGACGGCTTAAATCCAACAAAATGCCAAGAAATTCGCCATTATTCGAGTTTGAATCAATAAATTTCGAGGTATTTCATTCTCACTTTCTTCTCTGTTTTCATCTGTTTTTTTTATTATTTTTGTTTTCTTTTACTCAGAATTTCTTTTGTTATTTTGTGGTGAGTTAGGGTTTCAATATAGGTTTCTGATTTTCTTTTACCATATAGTTAGTTTGTTTTTAGTAATTTGCTCGTTTGATTTCAACAGTAGGAATCCATGTTTAGCTATTGGTTTGTATTTTATGATTTTTGTTCGTTTATTCTTCATAGTTGGTTTCAACTTGGTTTTGTTTGATTTGAATTGATTAGTTCAGTGTTGTATTAGTTCCATGATACATTTAGGATTTCTATTGTTTAGAGTTAAATTTCAGTTAATTAGATTAGTTAGCTCAAATTTTTTAAGTTCTGTTTGGTTGTAGCTGATAAATTCAACCATAGTCAACTGAGACTAAGGGCCAGGGTTAGTTTGACCCAGGTTAGTAATTTCAGGGGTATTCAGGGGTATTTTGGGCACTTAAAATGGGTTAGAATGCTGTAGGCTAAACTAGAACACTCTAGAAGCTTCTAAAATAGGGCCTCAATTGTAGTTTCAGGAACTTAGGGTAATAACTTAGGCAACAAGTCAAAACTTTAGGATTAGTGAACAAAATCTGAAAATAAAAAGGGGGAAAATGAGTGAAGGAATTCCAAAACCTTCCTGCCCTGTTCCTGCCTATAAAAGGCAGCCTACCTGCCTTCATTTGCAAGTTTTAACAATCTGAAAAATTCCCAGGGTTTCACACATCTGAAAATGCCAAAAAATTCCCCCCCCCCAATACACATTTTCTGCAAGTTTATGATCTGAAATTTGAATTTCATATTCAAATATTCAAATCTGAAGTCCTATAATTCAAACCTTCTCTTAGATCTTATTTTCTGCCAAAAAATCCAAAAACAACCGAAAAAATATAGTAGAAAATCCAAAAAACACTGTTACATTGCAGGTTCTAGGTTAATTTTGAGTTCTATGCATTGATTCTCATCTCTTCTAGTTGCTGAAGTTTTCAAAGGGTTCCTAGTTCAATTTCGAGTAAATTTGAGGTCAAACAAGTGTGTTTTGGTTGATTTGTTGCTGTTGATTCCCTGTTACTCCTTCCTGGGTATTGTGGTTTGATTTGGGTTGAAAATTGGCCTAATTTTGTGAGCTGTGATTTGCTGAACTGCTGCTGACCTCCCTCTTTTCTCTTGTTACTTTACACTTCCAGGTACATATTCGAACCATGATTTGTTGTAGCTTTGAAGTGAAATGATGAAATGAAATGCTCATCCATTTGCCTCCTGAAATGTAGTTGTTCGAGTTGTCATAGTCGAGTAGATAATATGTTGATCTGTATTTGTTTATGTTTACTTTTGCTTTGTGTTTACATAATCCCTGGATTGTATAACTTGGACTGCTTGGGGCTGTTTGAGACTTTTAAATTTGATATGTTTCATCTAGTAGTAGCTTTAGTATGGAATAGCTTAATGTCTTGTTTTTGGTTCGATTCTCTGGACATTTGCTCAGTTCAGAGAAATCAGTAGAAAACATCATTTGTAGTGCAATTAAATCAAATCTAGTTATCATATCCATTATAAGCTGAAATTGAATTCAAAACAGATACACGTTTGTATTAGTACAAGAGCAGGCGTATTTTGTAATTTTTAACACGCTAGTTAATCTAGTTGTTTCATTTGCAGATCTAATTCACGCATAGAAATCCTTAGGATGTAGTCATTGAAATTGATGTGGCTTTTAAGGTTATGAATTTAGCATGTTTGGTTAATCATGTATAAATCAGTTGAATATGTGTAGGATAATTGGATTCAAAGGTTAGCATGTTAGTTTGAATTTAGAACTGATTGTTTGTTTACCAATAATTAAGGCAGTTGTGAGTAAAATCAGTAGGCCAAAATGCAAATAAAAATCAATAAGAGATTTGGGCTCATCTAAGACCCCAAACATGACTGTTTCTGCTCAAACCAGACTTGGGCCTGACGTTTAGCCCAGCTTCTCAATGGGAAAAACCCAGCATATTTCTGATCAGATTGAACTTTACTGAAGCCCAATTGCCGGGCAGCTTCATGTTTGCTTCATGTTACAGGGATTGGGCCAAGTTTTGAGGCCCAACGTGCTCAAGGTCCATTTTACTTGTTTAAATTTTGGACTTAAGGCTTGAGCCTCTATGAATACTCCTAGTAATAATAGACTCGCATAACTAATTAACTAGGTCGTTTAGAGACAAGAATCAATAGAAAATTATAGTTTGCTCTAGGATGGCCTTTAAATAATACAATGAGGTGAGCCCCGCCAAATATAATGCATAAATTGCGGGGCCCTCTTTAAATGTTCATATTAAAATCCTTAGAATTCGGGACGTGCCATTTAGCGAATTTCATGGCCTCCCGCAAAGTTAACAATACGCTAGTTGCTTTAGGCCCGTTATCTAAATAATATTACTTTCCTAAACTCGGGTGCACATTTATGTGACCCAAATCCAAATCTCAACGAAGTCGGAATGTGTCAAAAATCGCGGGTGCATTTATGTGACGCGGTTCGAGAGGCGTTTTCACAACGTTGCAATTCTCTTTTAAAATAATAATAAAAGCGGTTAAAGTTAAAAAGCACATAAGTTAAAACATGTATTAAAATTAGATTTTTAGCCAATAATAATAATTTAAGCGACCGTGCTAGAACCACGGGATTCGGGGGTGCCTAACACCTTCCCTCGGGTCAACAGAATTCCTTATTCAGAATTTCTGGTTCGCAGACTCCAACTGGGAAGTCGAAATTTTCCTCGATTTGGGATTCAAGTTAAACCGGTGACTTGGGACACCAAAAGCCAATCCTATCCCAAGTGGCGACTCTAAAAATAAATAAATAATCCCAATTCGAATAATGTCACTTTAAATGGAAAAACTCCCTTATACATTATCCTTCGGGTAGGTGTGTAAAAAGGAGGTGTGACACATATTTGGCATCCTTTCACATCATCGATGATCCTTACTCGCCTTGCGGTAATCCTTTCTATACCAAGGATAACAAAATTCCTCACTCGCAATGGTGGCACTTAGTGTAACTAGCACATACAGTCCCTTAAGCTTAACTTTACTCATATTGCTTGCTTTAGGGAAGCGTTTTCCTGAATGACCATCCTCTGAATTCGTCACGGATCTTCTTCTGTTGTCCATTCTATTACTACCGGAACGCAATCTGAAATTCTCATGATGCTGACTATTATCAAATCACTCAGTTCCTAATTCATGTTTAGTTTATCTTGTTCACCAATCCCTATCGGTTTCTATTATTCTAGGTCAAACTTTTTTTATTTTGGTAATCACGTTAGAGTTGCGAACTTATTTCTTGAAATGAGGATGTGACTGTATGGCCTATACTCTTTTGTTGTCTTAAGGCCCATCACTTTTCGTCTCTTTCTTCATTTGACTATAGATTCTGTAACACTCTACCGTTGTCATCCATGAATCACATCTCACTCATAATTCTTCCTTATCTCTCTTCTCATTACTCTGCTAATATTTCTGCCTATCCCTTTCTTGTGAAAACTTCAAAACGATATTCTTTCGCTTTTAGCTCTCCTTGCTTCATTCATCGGCTCTTCGGGTTGCTCAACGTCCTCGCTCTACTAGGGACGAGAGTCATACTAAGGTAATATTTATCCCTTCCAGGCTTTCAGTGCCTATCTTCGTAGTGCTCATATCTAGCTGTACTATTTTAGAGTGCAACATCTAGGTATCTCACGAGGAGATGTATTAGCACATTTGCAATATTCTTCGGAAATGTCAACTGACACAAACAATTCTTCCATCATTTCGGGTTACTCTAGCCCCAGCCAGATCCTGATATCCCATCTTCCTCTTATACTACTTCTGTTAGCTCCCATGGAGCATAATTGAGATGGGTGTGACTAATTGTACATACCTCTGTTATAATTGAAGGTATCTTAGAATGCTTATATTTTTCTGCTTGAATTGTAAATATTGTTAATCTTCATTAACTAGATACCTCGTACCCTTCTTCACCTTGCTTCTTTTACTTGCTGAAACTTGTGTCTACCTTCCGATTCCCTTATTCCTTTTTACCGTAAGAGTGGATAGGCATTCTTGCCTTAGGAATCCTTATCAATAAGCTTACACATCTTAGTATACACATATTTATCCATCATAAGCATGATGCAAAAATGGAGTTCCTCTGACTCAACTCTTCCACAGCTATATCACTTACCAACCGTCTTTCTAGATATAGGTATCGTCGTATTATGAACAAAATGGAGTTAGGAAATTGAGTTCTTACAATTGAGCTCTATGACACGATCTAGAGTAAGAAGAAAGAGTGACATTCCTAAATGCCCTGTAGCCTCCTGCTTATAAGTGTGATGCACGACACACCCATAAACAAGACTCTACTAGAAACGTCTTGTAGATTCCCTAGGACAGAACTACTCTGATACCACTTTTGTCACGACCCAAACCGATGGGCCGCGACGGGCACCCGGTACCTTACTCAACCGAGTACCAACATAACGTATCTTTTTGTATCATACTATTATAGATAACTGAGCCGGAGAGGCTGCCGTGAAATATGTAGAACATAACATGTAATACCAATTTATACGTAAGACATACGGGCCTATAAGGCCAAAATAACCACTCGTACACTGAATATAGGCCGACAGACCATACAATCTTTTACGTACATGACATCTGTCTACAAGCCTCTAAGAACACATAATTTTCATAAAGGTCGGGACAGAGTCCCGCCATACCAAACTATACACATCTAAATCATACTAACCAAACAAGCAACTCCGAAGTATATGGAGCGCACCAACATCTTCCGCTGAGCTGATAGCCTACTTGGAGGGTTCTCGACCTGTCTATCGGGACCTGCGGGCATGAAACGCAGCGTCCCCAGGCAAAAGGGACGTCAGTACGAATAATGTACCGAGTATGTAAGGCACATAAATAAGTACATAGCAGACATGGAAGAAATATAGAGTAAATGACTCAACCTATAAGTCTGGATAACTTAATAAATCATGAAATACTTATAGTGTCATGCATATGCATATGAATGTCATGTCGTACATAGGTACATGTGTTCATAACATTATCAAGCCTCTGAGGGCATCCCATCATATTATCTCGGCCACTGTGGGCAAATCATCAACGTTTACCAGCTGATCAGGTGGTGGTGCGTATATAACACCGTAACCCTTTCCCATATCCCATATACATATATGTACATATATACGCGTATATAACACCGTCTGAGTCGTGGGTAAATGCACATGTCTAAATGAATGCAATGCATAATGAAGTACGACAATATAATCTCTTGGAATGTTATAAGACCCATGAATAGACAATATGGTAGTAGGACATATGGGGAGTCAGGAACATACTTAGACATGCTTGAATATCTTTTTATAGAAATGAATAATGTAGATATCCTTAACTTCTAAGAGTAGAACCACTTATGGAATAGCATTATATTTACGTATCGTTACTTGGATCATGCCAAAAAGAAGGAAGGATTAGCCTTAACATATCTGGAGTAGAGAAAATTCTATATGATATTCTTGGAGAATATTGCACCGTACTCCTTTAGAACCACAAAATTTTATGTTGCTACGATTCTAACAATTCTCGTTGGAATTGTTTTGATGCGAGAATTTTCGTTGGAGCCTGGATTGAATTTAGCTACTGTTCTTGAAGTGTTTTGAATCTATGAAGAATGATATTGAAATGAAGATGGACGTTCTGAACTTTGTCAAAAATGAAAATGGAATCAAGACTTAGTAGTAAGTCTTTCTCCTGTCCAAATGAATAATGAGGCAAGACTTGTAATACATAGCCACCTATCCAAGAAGACTAATGAGTCATTTCTTAGTTTTGTGGCTTCTTGCCACGTTTTTGGGAGGGAGATTTAATCTTTATCTCATTGTTTTAATAACTAACTAGGTAATGTACCCGGTAATTAACCAATTACCCGTATAATTAAGAATTATCTCCACTTACTTAAAATACTATTCACTTTTAACATACCTTATACACCTTACTATCATGGCCATGTGGTACCTTGTATGACATTAGTCCATAAATATCGGGTATTAACGCTCGGCCCGTATTTTATCCCAACATGCCAAATTTGGACGAAAATTCATTTTCTTTGACTTGCTTCCCATATCACCTTTACGAATTTACTCATCACTTGCTTGAAATAGCATAATCATTATAATCTCCAAATAATCTTTTCCTTGGACTAATGTCCATTACCTTATGACAAATTGAACGTACAATACTACAGGGTGCAACATTGTCATAATTTAATACTGCGAAGCGTAACATCATCGTAATGTAATACTGCAAGGCATAACATCATCGTAATATAATACTGCAGGACGTAACATCATCGTAATATAATACTGCGGGATGAAATATCGACGTAATATTATGGGGCGTAACAACATGTTTGCTTATATGTAAACTAGACCCATGTCTACTTATTTCTCAACTAGGATATTCTTTCTATCATGTTTTAAGTGTTCACCCCTAACAGACTTCTGATTAATAATGCTCCCAACCCCTGCTGCCCTTTGTATAAGATTGCCTGATTGGTAATTTGATCCCGGCATGCCGTTTCTCTGTTTAATACCTGTCCATATACCCACCTAGTAACAACCAGTAAAATAAGCTGAATCTAGGCAATATGAAACTTTGCTTGAAGTGATTGTGATCATGTTTCTGTTTACTGTTTGATTGCTGGAATCATTGTTTAAATCTCAAGTAATGACATGACTCTTTTTGCTTCTTACCTCCTGAAAATCCAAAAACTATTTTCTTAAAACTATCTCCTGTTTTCAACTCCTACTCTTAGAACATCCAGGGTCCTACCCCTCCAGTGTGAGCACTGCCTAGGAGTCCATGAGACTCCTCTGAACTTTGACACACTGGGCGTGGCTCTCCAAAACTTGCTCACGAAAATATTTCTTTAAAAGGTTTCTGGTGTGAGCATTGCCCGGGGTCCCTGAGGCCCATGGGAACTTTGACACACCAGGATACCATTGGGTGCACTATGACAATATTGGCATGTTCATACTTGGTTGAAGGCCTGGTTTTCCAGGTTTACTTTTGGGCCTATCCAGGCTCCCTATAGTTTAGCAGTCTCATTTCTGTAATTCATCCATTTTGGTCTGTAATAACAATTCTTGTAAAACAGATATTGGGGATATTAGTAATGGGGGGGATTTTTATATATATCTTGTGGGAAAATTGGGTAGCAATCATGCTCTTAGGACTGTTATGATTATCTACCTGCATTAGAAACCATGCCTATAGGTTATTGTGTGCATTAGAAAATATGCTTATAGGTTCATCATGTTATTTGCTCTAAATTTCTATTTGTGCATGTTCACATCTGCGCTAGAAATCCTGTCTCTAGGTTGTTGCTAATTCAGCCTTAACAATCATGTTCATAAATTCTCCTATGTGCATTAGAAACCATGTTTTAGGACTTTTATTGCACTCACCTAAATATCATACCTGCAGCTAAATCGTATAAAAATCAGTTTTCTTCAATAGCAATCATGCCTATAAGAAATAAGTATAAAAGCAATCCCAACACCTAGATATCAGGCTTATATATAAAACTAGTTCTGTAACATTTGTGATTATTTTTCAGCACCTCGACATCATGCCTATAGGACCTAATGAACCAAACTGTCTGCTTAAAATCGTTTAGTGATTTGTTGCGGTTCTGATTAGCAATTAGATATCATGTTTATAGGACATCTCTGATCCACGCCTAGGCAAGCCTGTAGGACAACTAAAATCTTGAAATTATAAAACTGTGCTTTGTTTAACTGTTTGTGAAATGCCCAGATTCAGCAAGTCCTAAAATAAGTAGGCAAACTAATTACGTATCTTCTGCCACGCTTTAATTAAAAAAATACTGCATATTTTTTACTTTGTGCTCACCTAGATATCCTGCTATAGGACTTTTAAAGTGTCTGAAATACTGTTGTTTGAGACGTGTAATTGTCTGTTTATTTGTGGAGGTAAATGTGAGCCTTTAACTGTTCCTTTATCTGACAGTCCTATTTGTTTTTTCTTGCCGCTTAGATTTTCTCCTTTTAAGCACTATAGGAGAGTCTAGATCCACCTTAACTAGAAGTCCTAAACACCTCCAGGACCTTAAGTAAGGGCGGGTAATGCACGCATAGAGTACGTTTTATTAGAATCGCTTATATAACCATTAAGGGGAGGGTAATCGGGTAGAAAAGGATATCATGACCTGTGCGCTAATGCTATGTGTAGCACCCCAACTTGGGGACGATTACCAAGTATTTCACAGAAGTGATCCTATTGGCTAAAAAAACCTAGGACCCCTTTTACCCTTTTTTTAAAACGTAATATCTATTTTTCTAAATTGTTTTGTTTGCTTATAAGACTAATTCACCTAATTCGAGTTTGGCCGGGACCCATCGTTGTGGACCTCGAGGGGTTCCTAACACCTTCCCCTCAAGGTTATTTCGAGCCCTTACCCAATCTATGATAATGTAAACCGTTTTATGAGTTATTTTCTTGAGGTGCCCTAACGCACCTTAAATCCGTTAGGTGGCGACTCTTCGAATTCCATACCCAATTCCCAAAAGGAAAATGAGTTATCCCAAAGAATGTCGAAACCCGAACTCCGCGAGGAAAAAGGGGGCGACAGCATGGCGACTTTGCTGGGAATATTTTAGGCTCTTACCATAACAAACTTGTTTTTGTGAATTAGTCTTGAACATGCTTTATCCTGTTAATACATGTGCGCCCTTTCCCTTCCCCCTTATTTGAATTAATTATCGGTTTTTAAGCATTTATGATTTCCTTTACTACAGAAACTGACTTGTCTCTTTATTTTCTTTCTCAATTGTCTTTCAATTATTAAATGCCGCATTTATCATTTTCTAAACGTGCAAATACATGATAACGTGCTATTTATTGTTGCATAAATCATGCTCAACATCATATTCCATTCGTGCGTAATCAATCCCATAGAAACGCTTGATGAGTGTTTGCGCTCTTCCTATATATATCACCCATTAAATGCGGAAAGGCGTATTTGCGGTAAAACTAGTCGATCAGCGGTGCGGCGACGGTTCCGTGCCTTTCCCCCTCAAGTTGTCCGCTTGAGGGTACCAGTCTAGACCTTTACAGAAACCTTACTCCGATTAATTGTACATGTATCATGGTCAAACTTAACCGGGTTAATATGTTGTCCACATAATAACCCTTTAAGACAAGCCTTGTCCAAAAGTCCATCGGATTTTCCATAATCCCAACGGACGCAACCACGATTGTGTGCATTAATTTTGGAGAAATAAGTGCCAATATGCTAATCATTGTTGTATAAATAGTCGTATCTGGAGGGGGAAAGGGCCTAACCATATTTGTTTTGCAGAAAATGAGGCACGAAGTCCCCCGGTTCGGCATGGTCAGTAACATACCATCACCATTGCTAGATTGGTGGAGGGATCTTCCATCAAGTGACCAAAATCATGTGAAAAGGGTCTTGGGAAATTTGCCTTCTTTGTTGGACCTCCAGCCGGACAAAATGTTGATCGAGGCTGCCACAATGTTCTGGGACAAAGAAAGAGCTGTGTTCCGCTTTGGAAACATAGAAATGACCCCCCTCTTGGAAGAAATAGGGGGATTCGCTGGGCTACCTTGGGACAGCCCTAGTTTACTGGCGCCTGATAATCGCACTACTAGGGGATTTCTTAAGATGATGGGGTTAAAGAAGAATGATGACTTGGAGTGCTTGAAAAACTCCTACATACCCTTCGACTTCGTCTATGAACGATACAGTCACAGTAGATCTTACCGTATCTTCGATGATGAATTCTCCATCACCGTAGGGTCTTTGTGTTCATCGTTTGTTTCTTGGGTATGTTGGTGTTCCCGATCCAAGGGGACAAAATCCACACCAGATTGGCCATGGTAGCCAAAACTTTGATGGAAGGGATCGAAGGGCAGACATATACCATTGTCCCCATGATCATTGCAGACATCTACCGGGCCTTAGAGAGCTGCCAGAAAGGGTACAAATACTTCGAAGGTTGCAATCTGCTGCTACAAGTTTAGCTATTAGAACATCTCCAAAAAGGTCATGGAACATCTCAAAAGGGCCATGCTGCTACAAGAGTTTCCGCGAAGGCCATGGAACGATCACATAGCCTACCATCATCCCAAGAAACTGGCCTATCTCCCAGACAGGTTAGCTCTACCAGAGGATGCTATAGGATGGGTGCAGTTTTTCAACAATTTGACCGAGGATCAGGTTCAATAGATTTTTGAATGGTTCATTACCGACGAGTTCATTATCAGATCCAGGGACGTTCCACACTTGGTGCTAATCGGGTTAAGGGGCATATACCCTTATGCTCCCCTTAGGGTTATGAGACAGGTAGGCAGGAAGCAGGTCATACCACGGGTTGCTAAAATGAGTCACTTCATTGCCGATTTTCAGGGTAATGCCATTCCATACAAAAATGAAGCACAACACATGTGGCACTTGAAGATTATCGTGGAAAAGGATACTATCGAGCCAGATCGATATCATGATGGTCATGCGTACTTCTACCCCTCATGGTTGGATGATAACATAGGGGGAATATTCGAGTCAAGAGTTGGCCCGGGAAACAGGGTCATAGACGAAGTTGCCGAAGCACAGGTGAAATATAACATACTGCGCAAAAGAATTCGCGAGTCTGAAGCCGAGCATATGGAGCAACACAAGGCTGATCTGGAAATGATCAATGAGTGGAAAGAGAGGGCTGTTAAATCCAGCAAAAGGCTGGAATATTTGGAGTACAGTCTAATGGAACTGGAAGGGAAAATGAGGAAGAGATTCACCGATTGCCAGAACGCTGAAGGAAGCGAAGGAGGACATCTGGCAAGGGCATTCTTACTGCTGAACCTACGCGAACTGGGGGATGTAATCGACAAAAGCATCCAGCCTGGAGAAGGTCCTTCTGGGACCAAGTAGATTATGTTTATTTGCTTTTTTTTTTCAAAATGTAATAAAGCCAAGTGCCATTAGTGACATATCTTATTTAGTGTCGTTTTGGGTTCATCTATTTCTACATTAATGAAATGAGGCAATTATTGGTATTGAAATTCTCCAAATCTATTTGTTTCTAGGCCTACCTCGGGCACAACGAGGTTCCCAAATTAGGACACGAATTTACATTCCCACAATATGTGTTTAAATACTACAAACATTTTTTAGAATCCCTACTAACGCGTTTACCTTTTGTTTTTCTTTATTTTTATTATTCCCATCCCCTAAGGTTGGTTCGCACATACTGGCATCATTAGCATATCGCACCAGATCTAGAGGCTATCCACCTCCTTCTTCTCCAAGTAATACAAAAAGCAGAGGGAAAGCTAAGATGGATGACTTGAGCGGCATTCGAAAGGAAAACGACGAGAACATCGAAACTTCAGACGGTCGAAGCACTCCGGCCCAGAATGAGTTGGGCTTGCGATTAAAGCAGAAAATGCTGGAGTTACAAGGAGAACTTGAGCAGGTCCGCAACCTAGCAAACCTCTCCCTCACTCTAAACGCTCCAGCCGTTAACCAGCAAAATGCTCAAAACCCAGCACCTCCTCAAACTACGCCAAACCAACGTCCAAAAAATCCTCCCGCACCCCATCAGTATGCAGCTCCACCTCAAAATCCCAATCCTTTACCGATACCAAATCCTCCACAACACCACCATCAACCAACCCAATACCCGCAAATCACTACCTATCACACTCCTCAGAACCCACCTCACCCTGTTCCCGATCCTCAAAACTCCACCAATGATCACCACTACACTCAAATCCTTGGCACTCACCAAAACAACCCCATATACGTGGAAACCATACCTCACTCCACTCAACCAATATCCTATTCACTAGAGTCCGCTGAGAAGGACCTACTCATCAAGAACATGGTCGAGGAGCTCAAGAAATTGACAACACGAGTTCAGGGTGTTGAAAGAGGTAAAGGGATAGAAGGTCTGAACTACAAGGATTTATGCATACAACCAGATGTAGAACTGCCGGAGGGTTACAAACCTCCCAAGTTCGAGATGTTTGATGGAACAGGTGATCCCAAGGTTCATTTGAGAAGTTGAAAGGATCCGAATGAAGCTCTTCATGAGAAGCGTTACCGGAGATGCCCTGTCTTGGTAAATAAGCCAGAACCCTAAGAAGTGGGCCAATTGGGTGAGCATGGCATCAGAATTTATGGATCGGTTCAGGTTTACTACAGAAAATGCACTGGGTGTCTTCTATATCCAGAACTTAAAGAAGAAGCCAACTAAGACTTTCTGTGAGTATGCTACTCGGTGGAGGTCAGAAGCAGCCAAGGTCAGACCAGCATTAGACGAGGAACAGATGAACAAGTTCTTTGTCGGGGCACAGGACCCACAGTATTATGAAAGACTAATGGTCATTGAGAATCACAAGTTCTCCGACATCATCGAACTCGTAGAAAGGATCGAAGAAGGTATCAAAAGCGGGATGGTGACAAATTTTGAGTCGCTGCAGGCCACGAACAAAGCATTGGAATCAGGTGGCATATCAAAGAAGAAAGAAGTAGGGGCAGTAATGGTGGCCCAAGGCCCAAAATCTCCACTCACATATCAAACACCTCCCCCTACGTACCAACCCTCACCTCCCAGATATTCCCAGCCCGCCACCGCCTATCACACTTATAACACCCAGCCAGCCTACTATTATTCACCTCAAACTCATCTAAATTACCAGAAACCCCAACCTAACTTTGATCACAAACCACCCAGACAATACACCACCATTGCTGAACCCATCGACCAGCTGTACGAAAGATTGAAGGCTGCTGGTTATGTCACCCCTATTCCTGCTGTGGCAATGGAGAATTCATCTCAATGGGTCAACCCAAATAAAACCTGTGCATATCATTCCGGTATCAAGGGGCACACCATTGACGAGTGCTGGACATTGAAAGATAAGATCCAGACATTGATTGATAACAAGATCATACAAGTTAAGGAAGCTGCACCCGACGCCCGCAAGAATCCTCTTCCAGATCATAGAGGTGATGGAGTACATGTGATAGATACGGACGAAGAATGGGATCCTGAGGGATCAATCAGGCTTATTCGGGAAGGCGATGACTTTAAGCCTATAGTCAAACTCACTCCTATTGTGGTACAGATACAACCGTCAGTCGATGTTGAGGTAACTGTATCGGGTCCATTTGAGGTAGAGGTAGCACCACCTACAGCCACACCTGTTCCATTTGAGTTAGAAGTGGCTACACCCTTCACAGTGACAGCAGCAACCACACCTCCTTCCAATTCCAATGCCATACCGTGGGACTATGTTGTAGAAGCCAGGCGAAAGGGAAAAGCAAAGATGGAAGAATCTGATGCCGCACAAGGAATGACCAGAATGGGAAGGATCTATACATCCGAACATTTGGGAGGATCGAGCAAGGAGGCTGCTACTAAGCGACCTGTTATTGAAACCGGGCCAGATGATCTCTGGAGGAAAGTACAGGCGAGGGAATACTCAGTCGTCGATCATTTAAACGAAACTCCCGCCCAGATATCCATCCTGTCGCTATTGCAAAATTCCGAAACACATAGGAGTGCTCTGATGAAGGTGTTAAATGAAGCTTATGTGCCCAACAACATCACCAGTGGAGAAATGGCCAACATGGTAGGACAAGTGCTGGAGATTCATAAGATCACCTTTCATGAGGATGAACTACCGCCTGAAGGGTTAAGTCACAACAGGGCACTGCATATCACGGTACAGTTCAAAGACAAATTCATTGCCGGGGTCCTAACAGATGGGGGCTCGAGTCTCAACATTTGTCCACTAACTACCTTGAAAAGATTGTCAAAGATTTCCATGAGATACGGGCAGGAAGTATGAACGTGAAAGCCTTTGATGGGTCTCAAAGGCCCACGATTGGGGAGATTAACCTTTGCTTACAGATGGGGCCAACTTGGTTCGACGTTGAGTTCCAAGTACTAGACATATCAGCTACATACAATCTTCTATTGGGTCGCCCTCGGATACATGCCGCTGGAGCTGTGGTTTCCACACTGCACCAGGTTGTGAAGTTCAAGTGGAACCACCAGGAGGTAGTCATTCACGGAGATGGGAGTAACCCCATTTACACCGGTCAAACTATCCCGGTCATCGAGAATAGAAGAAGGCTGGGTGGAGAAACTTCTCACCATATTGAACACGTCAACGCAATTGAAAAGGACAGTTGGTGGAGTAACAAAATAGAAAGCATACTGGCATGGTCTTGGTACGAACCTGGTAAAGGACTAGGGAAGGATCTCCAGGGCATTACTAAACTGATACAACTGAAATGTCACGGCACAACTTTCGGGCTGGGGTCCCCGTATACCTGGCAGGAGCATAATGACTGGTCCCCACCATGGTGTGGTCCTTATTACCCTCTCGAGCAACCAGTGCCACATCTAGGTCAGACTTTTCATCAAGCCGATACAATATGGGGGACTGCAGAGGAAGAAGCTTTAGCTGGGCTGAGAAACTTGTTCCTGCAAGGCGAGGGTATGGATTGCAATGCGATAATTGAGGAGGAGGAGGAAGAAGGCCTCACCATTCAGACTGTGGAGAAGGGAGCTATTCTCAGAAATTGGACTGCCACACCATCTCGGGCCCGCCGAGTCCCTAGGTAGCTTGGCACTTAGCCTAATTTATTTCTATAGCCATGCTAGGCTTTTCAGATGTTTTCAGTAATTTTGTTTTAGAAACGCATTTTGTTACAAAACAATTGCTCGATTCATCGAGCCGTACTTGTTTTGGGGTATTTTAAAAATTTAATCAATGCATTGCTATTTATTATTCATTATTATCTTTCACATTTTCTTTCTACAACATTATTATTACTTTTCCTGATGAACAGATGATTGTGACATGTAATGAGACAATGCAACATAAGGATAGTGACTCAGAAGAAGAGGATGAAATACCTGAGGAAGTTGTCAGGGAGGTTGAGAACTTTGAGAATAAACCTAAGTCCAACCTGGACGAGACCGAAGCAATAAATTTGGGAGACGCCGAAACTGTCAAGGAAACTCGCCTAAGCATTCACTTATCACCGTCAGAGAAGGAAGAGCATGTTCGTTTCCTAAAGGAATATGAGGATATCTTTGTATGGTCATATGATGACATGACCGGTCTGAGCACGTCCAAAGTGGCTCACAAGTTGCCTACCAATCCAATGTGTCCGCCAGTGAAGCAGAAACTCAGAAAATTCAAACCAGACATGAGCCTGAAAATCAAGGAGGAAGTCACTAAGCAAATCAAAGCTAAGGTCCTCAGGGTAGTTGAGTACCCAACCTGGTTAGAAAACATTGTACCAGTTCCGAAGAAAGATGGGAAAGTCAGGGTGTGTGTTGACTATCGATATTTAAACGGAGCAAGTCCCAAGGACGATTTTCCACTGCCAAATATACACATCCTGATCGACAATTGCGCCAAGCATGAACTCCAATCCTTTGTAGATATCATCAGATCTGGATGGAAGAAGAAGACGCAGAGAAAATAGCTTTCATTACACCGTGGGGAGTGTACTGCTACAAGATGATGCCATTCGGTCTAAAGAATGCTGGGGCTACTTACATGAGGTGTATGTTGACGAAGAAATAGAGGTGTATGTTGACGAAGAAATAGAGGTGTATGTTGATGACATCATCATCAAGTCTAAGAGAGCCGCAGATCACATAACAGACCTGATAAAGTTCTTTGAAAGGCTAAGGAGGTACAATCTAAAATTGAACCCAGCAAAGTATGCATTCAGGGTTCCCGCAAGAAAGCTGCTGGCATTCATTGTCAGCCGCCAAGGAATTGAGTTGGACCCATCCAAAGTTAAGGCTATCCAAGAGTTACCACCACCAAAGAGCAAGAAGGACGTGATGAGTTTGCTAGGATGCCTCAACTACATCAGCCGCTTCATAGCACAGTCCACCGGTATATGTGAACCCATCTTCAAAATGTTGAGAAAAGATGCTGAAACTAGTTGGACAGAAGATTGTCAGAAGGCTTTTGACAAAATCAAGGAATACCTGTCCACACTACCAGTCCTAGTCCCGCCAGAACCTGGGAGACCTTTGCTACTCTATCTATCTGTATTAGATGGAGCTTTTGGATGTGTTTTGGGACAACATGACAAGACAGGAAGAAAGGAGCAAGCCATATACTACTTGAGTAAGAAGCTCACACCTTATGAAGCAGATACTCTCTGCTGGAACGCACTTGCTGCGCTTTGACCTGGACAGCTCAGAAATTGAGGCATTACTTCTGTGCCAATACCACGTACCTCATATCCAGGATGGACCCTCCGAAGTATATCTTTCAGAAGCCCATGCCGACCGGGAAGTTAGCCAAATGGCAGATATTATTAAGTGAGTTCGACATCGTCTATGTAGCTCAGAAGGCGGTCAAAGGACAAGCATTGGCAGACCATCTTGCCGAAAATCCTGTGGAAGGAGAATACGAACCCTTGAAAACGTATTTTCCTGATGAAGAAGTATCATTCGTAGAAGAGGACATTGGTGAAGCGTATGACGGTTGGAGAATGTTCTTTGATGGGGCTGCAAACTTCAAAGGAGTAGGCATCGGAGCAGTTTTAGTATCAGAAACAGGTCAAGTCAACATTACCCTGTATCCGCGAAGCTTAGGTTCCTATGCACCAATAACATGGCAGAATACGAGGCTTGCATCATGGGGCTCAATCTGGCCATCGATATGAATATACAAGAATTGCTGGTAGTTGGTGATTTGGATCTTCTGGTACATCAGGTTCAAGGAGAATGGGCTACGAAGAACACCAAGATACTGCCATACTTGTATCATGTGCAGGAGTTAATTAAGAGATTCACAAAGCTAGAATTCAAACATGTGCCCAAAATTCAAAATGAGTTCGCAGATGCACTGGCCACCTTATCATCATTGATACAACATCCAGACAAGAATTTCATCGATTCCATCACGGTGAAAGTCCATAACCAACCGGTTTACTGTGCTCATGTTGAAGAAGAAACAGATGGAAAACCTTGGTTCTACGACATCAAGGAATATTTGTCAAAAAGAGAATATCCGGAACAGGCAAGCCATACTCAGAAACGTACTCTGCGGAGGTTGTCCAATCACTACTTCCAAAGCGAAGAGACCCTGTATAGAAGAACTCCATATATGGGGTTGTTAAGGTGTATTGACGCAAATGAGGCTTCCAGATTGCTCGAGGAGATATATGCCGGAACTTGTGGACCACATATGAATGGTTTTGTCCTAGCCAAGAAAATACTCAGAGCTGGATACTTTTGGATGACCATGGAGACGAATTGCATCCGGTACGTACAGAAATGCCACCAGTGCCAGGTACATGCAGACATGATAAAGGTAAAACCAAACAAGCTCAATGCAACAAGTGCACCTTGGCCTTTTGCTGCCTGGGGAATGGATGTCATCGGTCCGATAGAGCCCGATGCTTCAAACGGGCACAAGTTCATTTTAGTGGCCATTGACTACTTCACAAAATGGGTAGAGGCCGCATCTTACAAAGCTGTAACCAAGAAAGTCATTGCAGATTTTGTCAGGGATCGTATTGTTTGTCGATTTCACAGCATACAGACCTCAAATGAATGGAGCTGTGGAAGCTGCAAACAAGAACATCAAGAAGATACTAAGGAAAATGGTAGAGAATCACAAGCAATGGCACGAGAATTTACCATTCGCCTTATTGGGATACCGCACCACAGTCCGCATATCTACTGGGGAAACTCCCTATTTACTGGTTTATGGTACTGAAGTTGTCATCCCAGCCGAGGTGGAAATTCCTTCGTTAAGGATCATATAAGAAGCCGAGCTCAGTGACACAGAATGGATAAGGAGCCGCTATGAACAACTAGCCCTCATAGATGGAAAGAGAATGAACGTAGTATGTCACGGTCGGCTTTATCAAAACAGAATGTCCAGAGCTTTCAACAAAAGGGTCAAACTAAGGAATTCGCACCAGGACAGTTGGTGCTGAAAAAGATCTTCCCGTATCAAGATGAAGACAAAGGGAAATTCTCTCCCAACTGATAAGGTCCTTACATGGTTCACAGGGTGCTAACAGGAGGAGCACTCATACTTGCAGAAATGGACGGAGAAGTTTGACCGAAACCAATCAATTCAGATGTAGTCAAGAGATACTATGTTTAGATTGTTTACATTCCTTCATATGATGTAATTGAACTACCCTTGACCTGATTCCCGTTTAAGAGGGGATACGTAGGCAGCCCTGTGGGTTCGTTCATATTATAATAAAATCTTCATTGTCCCCCAGCACCAGAAACTGGGGCAGAATTTTGAGGAGGACCCTCAAAATTCCGGAGCAAATCCAGCAAACGCCATCATTTGCCAGACAGTCAGAAATTGGTTAAGAAACTAGGGTAGAATTTTGAGAAGGATTCTCAAAATTCTGGAAAAGGTTCAGCAAGTTTCGCACGCAAAACGGCCGAAGGATCATTTACCAAACTGGGGCAGAATTTTGAGGAGGACCCTAAAAATTCTAATACAAGAAAGCTGCAATGTCTCTGAAATGTGTTACAGTCATTAGTTCATCTAAAATTACTTGATATTCACTATGTTTTCTAAAATAACTATATTTTCACCAATAAGTGCATATTTTCAAAAACTCTATCTCCGTGACATCCAGGTGTTACCCAGGGCAACTCAAGCAGGGCCTCCAGAACAGAGCAAAGCACAGCCAGCAAATAAAGGCACGAACCAACATCCCTTACAAAACTCACGATTTTTCTTTGGATTCAGGCACAACAAATATAGCAAGAGCATCCACAAATGTACACACATCAAACTCATTGCCAATCAGGTCACCGGACACAAATGTCTCTCCAGCGAAGAAATATTCTTCTCCTATTTGCTACTTGTTCATTTGCATAAGGCTAAGCACTGCCTTCACATTCGCTTGAGGCTAAGCCCTGCCTCCATATTTGCATAAGGCTATGCATTGCCTTCCCTATTTGCATGAGACTAAGCCTTGTCTAAAATCTTGCATGAGGCTAAGCCCTGCCTCCACATCTGCATAAGGCTAAGCATTGCCTTCTCCTCGCATGAGACTAAGCCTTGTCTCAAATCTTGCATGAGGCTAAGCCTTGCCTTTATATTTGCATAAGGCTAAGCATTGCCTTCTCTTTGCATAAGACTAAGCCTTGTCTCAAATCTTGCATGAGGCTAAGCCCTGCCTCCACATTTGCATAAGGCTAAGCATTGTCTTCTCTTTGCATGAGACTAAGCCTTGTCCCAAATCTTGCATGAGGCTAAGCCCCGCCTCCCAATCTGCATGAGACTAAGCCATGTCTTAAGTCTTGCATGAGGTTAAGCCCTGCCTCCGTATTTGCATAAGTCTAAGTACTGCCTTCTCATGGGACTAAGCATTGTCCCTCCCTGCATAAATGTTACTCTATTCTAAACTTTGCACTATCTTCTTCCCTCGGGCTAAGCTCTGCTCCCAAACTCCGCACAAGACTAAACTTTGTCTTGCTATCACTTTTGGTATCATGTCTGTGCACTTCATGGGCTGACATATAGCCAACCTGTCTAAAGGCATCATAGTCCGAAGGCATCATCCTCATAGCCTAAAGACACCATGCCATGGCTTGAGGATCCCTCAAACTTGCATATCATTATTCAAAGGCGTCATAGTTTGGAGGAACCATTTGCATAGCCCAAGAACATCATTTTATGGCCTGCGAATCCCTTACCACGCAATTCATGGCCCAGGACATCATGGTCTATGGACGTCATCCTCGAATCGTCCAAAGACAATCTTTATGGTCCAATGGGAATTTGCATCATGTTTAGATTCCCTCGGTAATCCACATATTGGCATACGTCATGTTTTAAGTTTTGCAGGAAATCCAGGAGGTAACTGTTTTCAAACGGGAGCAACCTTCGCTCCGATTTCCGCTCATACCACTTACACTCTGCCATTTAACCGATTCCCACCCTCGCTCTGTGACCGTTCAGATAACTGCCCTATGATACATCCATCATACTTCAAACTCGTATTCAGAGCTCAACATAAACCCATCTGGTACTGTCCTCCTTGAAAGGGAACTTTTCCGAAACATAGTGCTATTCCTATAACAATGCCATCGGCATAATTCACCGTGGGTCCAGAACTACACATGGCCTGATTCCTGTAAAACCAGGGATATGTAGGCAGCCCAAAGACCAGGGTTCGGCCTATATTTTTCAAAACACCCATTCGGTCAAAATCGGTCATCATTTCTTTACCCGAAAACTCTTTCATCCTTCCCGGGTAAAGAGGGGCAGCTATTGATACCCAATTTTTCCCTCATATATTTTTAAAATGCATATCTACTTTCAAAATAATGCATGAGCATCAACCAGTATTTTTCATAATTTTCCTGTAGTTTTAAAAGAATTTTTAAATTTATTCTAGCATTTTAGCATATAAATAATTACTAATTGCATTACAAATGATTTTATGATAATTTTATTTGCTTAACTCTATCATTTTACAGTTATACTAAGCTGTGATTATTTCATGAATAGCCATATGTACATGTTAGGGTTATAATTGCAATAACTTTGCAATAATAACCCATGCGTGCATAAATACTTTATTTCCCAAGAATTAACCTTTTATATTTTTATAATACTAAGTAATTATTTTAAATCATTTTCATGCATAAATGATATTTTTATCATTTATAAATTATTTTATAAAACTATTTTATTAATAAATTGGGTATTTAATAAATAGCCCCTTTAATTATCCCTAAGTTCGGACCCCCAACCCAATTAACTAACCCATAACCCGTTTCTTTAAAACCCGCCTGACCTAGATCAAATCCTGGCCGTTGATCTCAGAGATCAACAGTCCAGAATGCTATTGCCTTTTTTAATTACCTCTAACCCCCCAAACCCTAATCATTTGTCTACACCAGCCGCCCTTGAATCCCTCTTCTTCTCCGTTCTCTCTTAAACTATCCCTAACCCTAGCGCTGTCACCCCTAAATCTCCCAAACCCCTTCGATCCCCGACCAGATATGGGGTTATTTGGTGTCTTGCTACCCTATCTAACCTATTACCTTTACTGGTTGTTCGATTCTTGCTGTTTTTTTAGGGAACCTCAAAGAGATTCGACTTAGAGTCGACTTAGGCTCTTCGTTTCTTATGAACTCACCTGTTGTTCATCAATGTTTGTGAGTATTGTTGTCTTTGTGGCTATGGTTGGATCTTTCCCTGATCTCGTCCCCTTTTCTCAAAACCCTCATCTTTTGCACTTTGAATCTACTCAGATCCTTGTAGATCTGAAATGGTTTTGAGTTTATACGGCAGTTTTCTTTAAAAATCTCATGTTCTCCTATCATTGACTAATTTTAATGTTCCTCCAAACTAGGGTTTCACTTCATCTGTTTCTGCAAAACTTTTCTAAAAATTCCTATGTGTTTGATTATCCTTTTCCACTGATTCTTTCATAATTGCGTTTCAGTTTTTAGTTTGTTTGATTATTTCATTGCTCGCTTCAATATTTGCCCGTTATTCTTGAGTAATTGATTGATTACCTAAACTGTCTAGGGTTTGAAATTTGCTTTGTTTACTGAGGTGATTACTTCCTGTAATTTTGTCTACTTTCCTTGTTTTGGTTTTTGGGACTCCTTATTGGTACTACTTGCCTTAATTATTCCTATTAAGCTTAATTTATGGGCCGACTGCCTTACCAACCCCAAATCGGTCTCTATTTACTTGTGTTACCTTATTTATGTGACTAATTGCCCTGTTACTTGCCGGATTTTTAGTGTTCTGACTCTAATTGGCTATCAGACTTACCACTTACCTTATTTAGACCTCAATTCCGAGTTATTTTTGGATACAATCCCATGATTGTTGCCTGTTGATTGGCCCTGTCATGCCTAATTGATTGACTGATTATTTTCTTTGCCCTATTTGCTAACCTTTAAACTGTTTTACCTAATTTACTTTACTCTACTCAATGCTATATAAGCCTCACTCTTTTTCTTTAACATACACACACAGACATAGAAATACACGCAAAGGTTCTTGCTCTTATCTCCCATCACAATTTCCTACTATTTGTTTGTTGCACTGTCTAGCCGACTGGAAGCCAAAGCTAGACCTTTGGACCCTGTTTGCTTCACTCTTCTATTGCTATCTCTTAACTGGTATGCCTCCACTTCTTCTATCAATTCAAACTTCTATGTGATCAAATCTGTGTGCTCCTTGTAATCAGCATGTCTTTTTTTTTTTTAATTAAACCTATGTGTTTCCTGTAATCAGCATGTCTACTTCTGTTTAATTGAACCTATGTGTTTCCTGTAATCAACATGTCTACTTCTGATTAATTAAACCTATGTGTTTTCTATAATCAGCATGCTTACTTCTGTTTTAACTAGACCTATGTGCTTCCTACATTCAGCATGTCTACATGTTTGCTTATATATAAACTAGACCCATGTCTACTTATTTCTAAACTAGCATATTCTTTCTATCCTGTTTTAAGTGTTCACCCCTAACAGACTTCTGATTAATAATTCTCCTAACCCCTGCTGCCCTTCATATATGATTGTCTGATTGGTAATTTGATCCCAGCATGTCGTTTCTCTATTTAATACCTGTCCATATACCCACCTAGTGACAACTAGTAAACTAAGCTGAATCTAGGCAATATGAAACTTTGCTTGAAGTGATTGTGATCCTGTTTCTCTCTACTGTTTGATTGCCGGAATCTTTCTTTGAATTTCAAGTGTTGAAATGACTCTGTTTGCTCCTTACCTCCTGAAAATCCCAAAACTATTTTCTTAAAACTATCTCATGTTTTCAACTCCTACTCTTAGAACATCTTGGGTCCTGCTCCTCCAGTGTGAGTATTGCCTAGGAGTCCATGAGACTCCTCTAAACTTTTACACACTGGGGTTGGCTCTCCAAAACTTGCTCAAAAAAATGTTTCTTTAAAAGTTTTCTGGTGTGAGCATTGCCCGGAGTCCCAGAGGCCCTTGGGAACTTTGACACACCAGGATACCATTGGGTGCACTATGAGAATATTGGCATGTTCATACTTGGTTGAAGGCCTGGTTTTCCAGGTTTACTTTTGGTCCTATCCAGGCTCCCTATAGTTTAGCAGTCTCATTTCTGTAATTGACCAATTTTTGGTCTGTAATAACAATTCTTGTAAAACAGGTATTGGGGATATTAGCAAAATGGGAGGGACTTTTTTATATATCTTGTGGGGAAATCGGGTAGAAATCATGCTCTTAGAACTGTTATGATTATCTACATGCATTAGAAACCATGCCTATAGGCTGTTGTGTGCATTAGAAAACATGCTTATAGGTCCATCATGTTATTTGCTCTAAATTTCTATTTATGCATGTTCACATCCGCGCTAGAAATCCTGTCTCAAGGTTGTTGCTAATTCAGCCTTAACAATCATGTTCATAAATTCTCCTATGTGCATTAGAAACCATGTTCTAGGACTTTTATTGCACTCACCCAGATATCATACCTGCAACTAAATCGTATAAAAATCAGTTTTCTCCAGTAGCAATCATGTCTATAGGAAATAAGTATACAAGCAGTCCCAACACCTAGATATCAGGCTTATATATAAAACTAGTTCTGTAACATTTGTGATTATTTTTCAGCACCTTGTGAGCATGCCTATAGGACCTAATGAACCAAACTGCCTGCTTAAAATTGTTTAGTAATTTATTTGCGGTTCTGATTAACGATTAGATATCATGTTTATAGGACATCTCTGATCCACGCCTAGGTAAGACTGTAGGACAACTAAAATCATGAAATTATAAAACTGTGCTTTGTTTAACTGTTTGTGAAATGCTCAGATTCAGCAAGTCCTAAAATTAGTAGGCAAACTAATTAGGTATTTTCTGCCTCGCTTTAATAAAAAAACACTGCATATGTTCTGCTTTGTGCTCACCTAGATATCCTGCTATAGGACTTTTAATGTGTCTGAAATACTGTTGTTTGACACGTGCAATTGCCTGCTTATTTGTGGAGGTAAATGTGATCCTTCAACTGTTCCTTTATTTGACAGTCCTATTTGTTTTGCTTGTCGCTTAGATTTTCTCCTTTTAAGCACTATAGGAGAGTCTAGATCCACCTTAACTAGAAGTCCTAAACACCTCCAGGACCTTAAGTAAGGGACGGGTAATGCATGCATAGAGTACGTTTAATTAGAATCTCTTATATAAACATTAGGGGAGGGTAATATGGTAGTAAAGGATATCATGACCTGTGCGCTAATGCTATGTGTAGCACCCCAACTTGGGAACGATTACCAAGTATTGCACAGAAGTGATCCTATAGTCTAAAAAACCTAGGACCCCTTTTACCCCTTGTTTTAAATGTACTATCTATTTGTATAAATTGCTTTGTTTGCTTATAAGACTAATTCACCTAATTCGAGTTTGACCGGGACCCACCGTTGTGGACCTCGAGGGGTGCCTAACACCTTCCCCTCAAGGTTATTTCGATCCCTTACCCAATCTCTGGTAATGCAAACCGGTTTATGAGTTATTTGCTTTAGGTGCCCTAACGCACCTTAAATCCGTTAGGTGGCGACTCTTCGAATTCCATACCCAATTCCCAAAAGGACAATGAGTTGACCCAAAGAATGTCGAAACCCTGACTCCGCGAGGAAAAAGGGGGCGCGACATTCGACATATTGAGAAAATACAACATGAAGTTCAACCCTGAGAAATGCGCATTCGGGGTCGGTTCAGGCAAGTTCCTCGGCTTTATGGTGTCAAATCGGGGAATCGAGATCAACCCCTATAAAATCAAGGAAATCGAAGACATCAGAGTCGTGGACAGGGTTAAGGCCGTATAAAGGTTAACAAGACGGATAACCGCTTTAGGCCGGTTCATCTCGAGGTCTTCGACCGAAGTCACAGGTTCTTCTCACTGCTCAAAAAGAAGAACAATTTCACTTGGACCCCGGGATGCCAACAGGCATTGGAAGAACTAAAGTGGTATCTTTCAAGCCCACCATTGCTTCATACTTCAAAAACAGGCGAGCAACTCTACTTATATTTGGCAGTCTTGGAGGTCGCAATAAGTGGTGTCCTAGTTCGAGAAGAGCAAGGTACGCAATTTCCTGTTTACTACATTAGCCGAACTTTAGGTGAAGCAGAGACCCGGTACCCACAATTAGAAAAATTAGCGCTTGCTCTAATGAGCACCTCTAGGAAATTAAAACCATATTTTCAATGTCACCCAATTTGTGTTGTAACCACTTATCCCCTTCGCAACATTTTGCACAAGCCCAAGCTCTCTGTCAGACTGGCCAAATGGGCCATCGAAATCAGTGAGTACGATATCGAGTATCAACTCCGAACGGCCATCAAGTCTCAAATCTTAGCAAACTTTGTGGCCGACTTTACGCCAGCCCTCGTGCTCGAGGTCGAAAAGGAACTACTGCTAAAATCGAGTACACCCTCAGGGGTGTGGACCCTTTTCACAGACGGGGCTTTGAATGTGAAGGGGTCCGGGCTAGGCATCATTTTGAAGCCACCCACAGGCAATACGATTAGACAATCTATCAAAACCCCTAAGTTGACTAACAATGAGCCGAGCATGAGGTCATGATTGCAAGTCTCGAGATGGCTAAAAGTGTGGGAGTAGAGGTAATCGAGGCCAAGTGTGATTCCCAACTCGTGGTTAACCAAGTCAATAAAAACTTAGAGGTTCGAGAAGATCGAATGCAAAGGCACTTGGACAAATTGCAGGTAACCTTACACCGGTTCAAAGAATGGACCCTATACCATGTACCTCGAGAGAAGAACGGTGAGGCCGATGCCCTTGCAAATTTGGGGTCAAAGGTCGAAGATGATGAAATTAGCTCTGAGACTATCGTACAGCTTTCAAAGACGATAGTCGAAGAAGTCCACGCCGAAATAAATTCCACAAGCCTAACTTGGGATTGGAGGAACAAATATATTGAATATCTGAAGAATGGGAAACTTCTGTCAGAACCTAAGAATCGAGGACTCTGCGAATAAAAGCTGCACGATTTACATTGTCCGAAGATAGAACGTTGTACAGAAGGATGTACGATGGGCCGTCGGCAATATGCTTGGGTCGGGGAGACACAGACTATGTCCAACGAGAAATTCACGAGGGTACTTGCGGAAACCATTCTGATGCCGAATCACTGGTTCATAAAGTCATCAGAGCAGGATACTATTGGGACAATATGGAAAAAGATACTAAGGAGTTCGTGCGAAAATGCGACAAATGCCAAAGACATGCACCAATGATCCACCAGTCCGGGGAGCAACATTATTCAGTCCTATCCCCATGGCTATTCATGAAATAGGGAATGGATATCGTCGGCCCTCTACCATCGGCCCCTGGTAAAGCTAAGTTCATTTTATTTATGGCTAACTATTTCTCTAAGTGGGTTGAAGCACAGGCCTTCGAGAAAATGAGAGAAAAAGAAGTCATAGACTTCATTTGGGATCACATCATATGTCTATTCGGGATACCCGCCAAGATCATGTGCGACAACGGGAAACAATTCATCGACAGCAAAATAACAAAGTTCCTCGAAGATCACAAGATAAAAAGGATCATGTCGATGCCATATCATCCTAGTGGGAACGGACAGGCCGAATCAACAAACAAGACCATCATTCAAAACCTAAAGAAAAGGTTGAACGACGCTAAAGGTAAGTGGAGAGAAATTTTGCCCAAGTCCTTTGGGCGTATCGAACAATGACAAAATCTAATACGGGGGCAACACCATTCTCCTTAGTATATGGCTCTGAAGCCCCGATCCCGATCAAAGTCGGGGAACCCAGCATCAGGTTTCGATACACGACGGAAGAATCAAATCACAAAGCTATGAACACGAGCCTCAAATTACTAGATGAAAAATGGGAAGCCGCCCTCGTTCGAATGGCCGCCCAAAAACAGCGAATCAAAAGATACTACAATTAAAGAGCCAATCTTCGACATTTCAAAATTGGGGACTTAGTTCTGAGAGAAGTCACCATCAACACTCGAGACCCAAACGAGGGAAAGCTCGGTCCAAATTAGGAGGGACTGTATCAGGTCCTCGGCATCGTCGGAAAAAGGCCTTATAAACTTGGCACGATAAACGGCAAAGAATTTCCAAATAATTGGAACATATCACTCCTCAAGAGATATTATTGCTAAAGTATGGTTTTCTCCCTTTTTCATCTAAATTTTATACTAACGTATTGCAGGTGTTTCGTCGAAGACGTCGAAGTTCTCTCTTAAAACGAAGTCCTTAGGTCTGAAAGCACGCGTTGCACTCTTTTTCCCTTCGATCGGTTTTTTTCCCAAATAGGTGTTTCCGTTTAATGAGGCAATTATTGTTCGTGCTAACTTAGAGCAATTCAATAGGATTCGAGGCTTCTCTACAATCAACCTCGAATACTGGGGGCATCACCCTCGGATGTTATGTTTTCAAGGAAAATACTTCGTGTGATAGGGTCTCGATAGGTAAAATTTGTAAAAGGCCAAACGATCGAATGAACCGTGCCCGTGTAGATTGCTCGAGCCTCTAGCGGCAAAACATGTACGCATGATTGATCTATTAAAAGAAGTATCTTTTCCCTACCAAATGTTCCATGCCTTAGTGAAATTTCTACTTTACAACTTCATATTTACGATCTATTGCGGAAATCGGCTGAAGAGCCAATCACAGCTAAAGCTTGAGCAATTAACCCCGAACTCGGGGACTGCCATCCGAAAACCGACATACTCGAATTATTAAGCTATGAAATGATAAGACCTTAAAAAGGCAATCATCGATTTTATAGGCCACGGCCACCCCACTCGGGGACTAACACTTTGAATAAGTTTGAAGTATAATCGAGAAACAAGCCCAAAGGGAAAATCTTAAGTTAGAGGCTACGGCCGAACTAACACGGTTTGGAGACATCCGAATTCGGTAATTAAATTGGCTTTCAAATATTTTCATAAAATCGATTAGAAAAGGCTACCCTCGGCAAAATTACAAAGGGTTTCAATAACATCAACCCTCAAAAACCTTAAGAGTTACCAAATTGTTCGAAGTCTCGAACAAACTTATGTTAAGGCATAACAAAGTTTCTCGATAACACTGAATCCTAATGGGTACAGATTTATCTCGTGCTAAGGCATAACAATTTGTTATATAATTAAAACTTTTTAAGCTGAAAAAGGGAAAACAAGCCACTCTTTTAAGGATATATCGGCCCGATTCAAGAGCCTAACGGCCATTATGTTATTGAGTTTGAGGATCCACCCTCGCTCAACCAAAACCTAAGGTTTTTTTTCTACTCCGATATGGAGCAAGTACTCACTCGATTATAGAGATTATACCAATTTGATTTCGACAAAATTTTTGCAAGGCAACGAAGTAAGTCAAAATTCTCACAAAATCTAAAGTGTATAAGAATTATCATAAGGCAAAGGAAAACAGAGTTTTCACTAAATAGAAATCAGAGACAAATCGGAAAGAAAAAGGATTTTTCATATATGCAAAATATTTACAAAGACCACTCAGGGTTACACAAAAAACCCAAAAAACAAAAGAAAAAAGTCTAAGTGCCTAATCTTCCCCGGGAGCCTCATCTTCATCTCCACTCTCGGATCCACTCGAGCTTCCGGAACCATCATCATTAGAGAGTAAAGCTTTGGCTTCAGCGTCTAGCACTCTCGTGTTCTCGATATCGGTAGTAAGGTCAAAACCACGAGCATGAATCTCTTCGAGATCGGCCTCACACCGGTTCAGCTCAGCTTGGGATTTGGAAAATGCTTCCCGATGAAGCGTCACGGCCTATGGAGAAAGGAAGAAAATCAGGCAAAAGGAAATAAAGGCAAATGTAAAACTAATAACGGGGGCAAAAGTCTACCTGGTTCAGGAGTTGCTGAGCCTCATCGAAAATGATTTATGCATCCAGATCGGAAACTTCATCGATCCCCGTGAAGAACCTACGAAATAAGTGGTCTCTTTCGTGGGCCGTTCCCACGTCAAGGGTCTCTATAGCTTGGGCCTCTTAAAATTTCCCCTCAGAAAATGTGGGGAGGGGCGGCGAATCATCAATGTTGATTGCCCCAAGCAAGACACTTGGGGCGCTCTCTCCTTTTCGAAAGGCCTCGAACCGGACCCTTCAGGCACACCAGCCGTTTATTCGTCACGTTGGATAGGCGCACTCGTCGATTGCTCGTCACGGTGGGAGATGTCTTCAGCCTCGGATGACTCGTGGACTTTTCTCGGACCATCTTCCGATATCTCCTCGGTCCGAAGATAAGCCTCCTCGGCCATCACTAGCTCAGATGCCCTTGAAGCTTCGGCGCTCCCCCTCTTTCAAGCCACAAGCTCATAGTCAGCATCTTCTTTCTCCTATTCTTCATCTCGTAGTTTCTGGGCTACGTCGGCAGGCACAGCGGAAGTGTGATTCTTCGACTTACGAGCCTTGCTCTTTTTAGGCTTTGGAGTATCGGAAGGCGAGACCCTCCTCCTCTTCTTATCCTTAGCCAATTTCGGGGCCTCCTCTTCCCCAGGTGGGGGGCGGCCTCGTGACAGCATTGTCTTCGAGACCTGTATAGGGGAAATTAAGTAAAAATAAAAAAGAAACATTTCACAGAAGGGCATCAAACACGGATAGAGAAGCTTACCATGATTTTTGGCCTCCCGTCGACCCTTTGGAAAATCACGCCACGAGCGCTCAGTGTACGAAAAGGTCGAGGCCAGTTTCTGAACCCAGCTTTCAAGGTTCGGGATTGCACCGGGCACCCAAGAATCCTCTGCATCATAGGAAAGGATGTCAATATAAAAAGGCAAAAGAAACATAACAGTAAACGAAAGCTGTAGTTGGGTTTGTACTTAAGCTTCATGTTCCACTCTTCAGGGAATGGCATCTTCTCGGCCGGAATTATGTCGGAGGTGCTCACTCGGACAAACCGGCCCATCCATCCTCTGTCCTTATCCTCATCTATGCTTGAGAAAAATACTTTGGTAGCCCGACTTTGAAGCCTTATTAGTCCACCTCGATAAAGACGGGGGCTGTACATTCTGATGAGATGGTCGAGGGTAAAAGGCGTCCCCTCGACTTTGCTCACAAAGAGTCGAAGCAAAATTACTATACGCCAGAAGGAAGGATGGATCTGGCCTAGGGTTATTTGGTATTGGCGGCAAAAATCAAGGATAAAGGGGTCAATGGGACCCAGCGTAAAAGGGAAATTGTAAACACTCAAGAACCCTTTCACATGGGTAATGATGTTCTCTTCGGGGGTCAGAATCACCACCTCCTTGTTTTCCCAGTGGCAATCTTTTTTCATCTGCTCAAGATCGCCCTCAGTTATCGAGCATATGTATCTCGACATTGGCTCACACCGGTCAGGTACCGACGAGGTTTTCTCGACTTTAAAGTCGGAAGTAAGATCGTATGAGCCAGGAACACACTCTTCGATGCGTGGCTCTATCGGCGTTTTATCGCCGGTCGGCCGCGAAGAAGAGGCTTTTTCTTTTTGAGGAACGATTTTTGATGTTTTTGCCATTTTTTTTGAGTTCAAGGAAAGAAGAAGATAGAATTTGTTGTTTTATGAGAAGGTTGGTAGACGGGATTTAAAGAATTGAAAAAATTGAATGGAGAAGAAGTGCTTTGAAGATTAGAAGAGATTTTGGAAGTAAAGTTAGGGAACATTTTGAAGATGATCTATTTATAATATTTGCTATGACGGTTCAAAGGAACTAGTGGCAGACCATCAACTGGCGCTAATTAATGATCTTGGGAACCGCATCGACGTGACGCTTCGGTCGTTTCTGTCGCTTACGTTATAAGAATGATGTCATAATTGGTCGAAGTATAAAATCAAAGACTCAGGTCATTTCTTCTCATTACACTCCGAGAAATGAGGGGACTATCTGTATACGGTTAAAATTGGGCTTGCTCGATTTTGCTATTTAATCGAGACCAGGAGATCACATCGAGGGTCAACCTCGTAATGAATCGGGCTATAACACGAAGATGAGGTGTCGATTTCAGGAATCGAGATGTCTATCAAGACCGAGGCCAGCAGCAATCAAGACTAAGTATGACCGACTCCGAATGAAGTGCAATAACGGAAAGGCGAGATATCCGTAACCAGTTGGAGATCACGGCAGAAATCCCGTGAACAGAACAAATGAAGGGTGGTTATTTGTACCAATCATGGGATTTACTTCCGTAATTAGAATACCATAGTTAGGATTCTTCTAGTATATAAAGGGGAGTCCCCATCATTTGTAAAGCACCTGACATTCACGAATATCAAGGCAACATAATATTTCTTTCTTTTGCTCATCAACTTGTTGCTCTTTAACTGTTCTTACTCTACCAAGCTCGAGGGTTCATTAGCTCGAGGGCGTTGACCAAACACCGGTTTGCTTTGTATTATTATCAATTTGCATCATTTATCTTTACGTTAATCAATTGTTATTAGGTGAAATCACATATCCTTAAAACCACATTATAAGTTTAATTGTTACTCAATTTTTAGGGTAAACAAGTTTAAACCATTACTTTCATTATTATAGTTATCAAGTCGTTAAAAGATGAATAAGAATTTTAAAGCACAGATAATATGCACTAAATAGAGTAATTTCGTTGAAGGACGAGAGTCACGGTGAAGCACTTAGTAACCTAAAGGTTCCATTTTCCCAAATTATGAATTCGGTCGTGTAAAAAGTCTGATCATCTTAAGAATAAATACAAATATTATTGTGTTAACTACTCTCTCCGGTCCACAATAAGTGATCATTTTACCTATTATTTTGGTCCAAAATAAGTGTCCATTTACACAATCAAGAAGGAATTAATTTTGTTTCTTAAAATTTGCCCTTATTTACATATTTCAATGTGTCAAGGTAACAATTAATTAAAGTTAATTTAGTAAATACATCTTTTTTTCTTCTAGGAGTTCGTATTTCCTTAATGGGTGTGCCAAAGGTAAAATGGTCACTTATTATCAAAACTATAGGGGTCAATGTGTAATTAGAGAAAGTTAGAGTTTGTTAGTAGAGAGTAAGAGTAAACTAGGGTCAGTTAATTTGTTAAATAGTGAACTTCCAGGAATTAGTTAGAACTAATTCATTCTCCTTCATTCCTCTCTGTAACAATGTAAAAAAAACACCAAACTCTCTTTTTCTCTTTCTAGAAAATTCCTTCGATCTCACATCTTCATTCATTGCATGTTGTTAATTCATAGATTGTAAGCTCACAATTCAAGTTCTAGCATGGTATCAGAGCATCGATTACTGGATTAAAGTCGTTATTCGCGATTCTATTTCATCAATTCATTCTTCGAAGCTTGACCTAAGTTCAGCAATGGCGGATGATGAGATTGCAAATTTGCTACATAATCATCCATTGTTCCTAAAGGATTCTGATGTACCAGGAACGACTCTAATCTCGCTCAAACTCATAGGGCCAGAAAACTATGACCTTTGAAGTAGATCTATCCGAGTTGCACTGCTGGTGAAGAACAAATTAGGGTTTGTGGATGGCACTTGTGTCAAAAGCTCTTATAGAGGTGATTTGGCCACACAGTGAGAAAGAAGTAACGCGGTTGTGGTGTCATGGCTGAGCAGCACTGTTTCGGCGGAATTAGTACCAAGTATCATGTACGCTTCTAGTGCGAGGAAATTTTGGGATGAATTCAAGGAGAGATTTGACAAAGACAATTTGACTAGAATTTACCATCTGTGGACAGAGATTGCAACCCTAAGAAAAGGTACGGATTATGTCACAAGTTATTTCTCAAAATTGAAGGATATGTGGGATAAACTAGATATACTAGCACTTTTACCTTCATGTGACTATGAGGAATCTCGACCTTATGTAGAACACCTAGTAAGACAAAGGCTGCTGCAATTTCTAATGGGACTGAATGAGAGTTATAGTCATGTTAGGAGTGATGTTTTGCTGAAACGGCAAGTTTTAAGTGTTAATCAAGCATATGCAGTTATAGTTCAGGAGGAAAGCCAAAGAAGATTAGGTGTAGTGGATTCCAATAAGGATCCAATAACGAGGTTAGCAGCAGGAAAAGGCCAAGTGTTTATGAACAAAAGGCCAGGAGTGATCTGTGAACATTGTGGTTATAAGGGACACCTAGAGGAAAATTGCTACAAAATCATCAGGTATCTACCTGACTTAAAGATAAAAAAAGAAAGGACAGTACAATCTGACCAAACCATTTGCCAACACTGCAAACACTGAAGAAAATTTCATTGGGAAAAATCAGATTCAAATTCAGCAGGGGAGTTACTTTACTGTGGAGCGTACATCAGTTGGTGAACTTGTTGTCAAAGACATCAACAGGTGAAAACTCTTCAATTCAGGGAGCATCCTCAAATTTGGCAGGTACTATGTCACTATTGTCTATTTCTCAATGTTATGATTGGGTAGTAGACTCAGAAGCTTCACATCATATTACTTTCTGCAAAAATGTTTTGGAAAGTATCCAGAGCATAAACAGACAGAGTAATGATGGAGTGCAAACTCCAACAGGATCTAGATTAGAAATTACACACACAGGGGATGCAATAGTAATGGATACACAGAGAATTACAAATGTTCTACATGTCCCTGATTTTAAGTTCAACTTGCTTTCAGTATCAAAACTGACAAAAGAACTATGTTGTTCAGCTTGCTTTTATCCTTACTTTGTCATCTTTCAAGGCCTCAACGATGGCAAGGTTCTGGGGATTGGTAGAGAGGACAATGGATTGTACATACTCAGAAGGGAGAAGGATATAGCAGTAGCATCTGTTCAATGGGAGGAAATAAACACTACACTATGGCACAACAGGCTAGGACATGCTTCAACAACAGCTATGCAATACCTACAAGATTTGCAGAATAAAGTCAAGTTAGATTTATAAAAACATTGTCATATCTATCCATTAGCAAAACAATGTAGACTAAAGTTTCCTATTAGTATCAGTAAGACTAGTAATATCTTTCAGCTTGTGCACATTGATGTATGGGGTCCATATAGGACAACAACCTATGACAGGAAGTACTATTTTGTTACTCTGGTTGATGACTTTAGTAGATATACATGGGCTTGTTTGCTACATTCAAAATGTGAAGTGATAGTTGTATTGAGGGATTTCTTCTCATTAATAAAGACTCAGTTTGGCACTTGTGTAAAGACATTGAGATCTGACAATGGAACAGAGTTCTTCAATAGAAAATGTAATGAGTTACTATCTTCATTGGGAATTGTGCATCAAAGTAGTTGCCCTTATACACCCCAACAAAATGGGGTGGTTGAGAGGAAGCATAGGCGTATTCTGGAAGTAGCTAGAGCTCTAAAATTCCAAAGTGGTTTGCCTTCAAGGTTTTGGGGTGATTGTGTAAAAACTGCAGTCTATCTAATTAATAAGTTGCCTACAGAAGTGTTGAAAGGAAAGTCACCTTATGAACCGTTGTTTGGTAGGACACCTAAAATAGACCATTTAAGGGTATTTGGATGTTTATTCTATGCTTGTATACTACCTAGGAAAGACAAGTTCTCACCAAGGGCAAGGAGGACTGTCTTGATTGGGTATTCAGAAACTCAAAAGGGCTACAAATTAAATGACCTGGACACCAGGGATTTCCTAGTTAGAAGGGATGTGAGTTTCAGGGAAGACATATTTCCTTTTAAGCATCTCACAGAAGACAATGAATATATTTACTCAATTTACATGTGCACCAATATACTCAGACGGAAGACCAATACATGAAGGTGAGCATTTTTTTATTACAGGAGATGGAAATGTTGTTGCATCAGATGGAGATAATACTGCAGGTGCTGGAAATATTATTTCAGAAGTTGAAGCACATTTAGATGAAGAAGAACTACTAGTACCCGTAGCAGCAGATCAAACATCAATTAAAGCAGAACTATCAGTACTAGCAGCAGCAAATCAGACAGCAGTTGAAGTAGATGGAAATCCTACACAAGAAACAGCACATGATTCATCTGATGCCTCAGAACCTACAACATCTTCAATAGGGGAGCCTATGCAACCAGTCAATGGCACTACTGAGCTGAGGAGATCTGGTATACGAGTGAAACCACCTATTTGGCATAAAGATTTTGTCATTGGGTGGACACCTACTCGGAACAATACACACTCAATCACCAACTTGGTCAGCTATGCTCACTTGCTAGTCCAATATTAGTCTTATCTAGCAGAATTTTCTACCACAGTAGAACCTACATCCTTTCAGGAAGCCTCAAGGGACAACAGGTGGATAGAAGCCATGAAACAAGAAGTCCGGGCTCTTGAGGACAATAAGACCTGGGAAATAGTAGATCTACCCCTAGGGAAACAAGCAATTGGTTCAAAATAGGTTTATAAAATCAAGTATAAAGCTAATGGTGAAGTTGACAGATTCAAAGCTCGATTAGTGGCAAAGGGTTACACTCAGAGAGAAGGATTGGATTACCATGAAACTTTCTCACCAGTAGCAAAAATGGTGACAGTGAGAATTATAATTAGCTTGGCAGCTGCTTAAGGATGGAAAATCTTCCAAATGGATGTTAATAATGCTTTTTTGTAGGGTGATTTGCTTGAAGAAGTTTACATGGATTTACCTCAGGGATTCCATAGGCAGGGGGAGTCCAAAGTGTGCAGATTACACAAGTCTCTATATGGTTTAAAGCAAGCTTCAGGGCAGTGGAACATCAAATTGACCAATGGTCTAACTGATGTTGGATACTTCTAGAGTGCCTATGACCATTCCCTATTCACTAAGAAGGTGAAGGCAGACATAGTCATCATACTTATCTATGTTGATGACATTCTAATTACTGGCAGCAACAACACACATGTAGATGAAGCAAAGAACACACTACATAACAACTTCAAAATGAAGGATCTCGGAGAACTTAAATATTTTCTGGTAATAGAGATCATGAGATCCAATAGAGGGATCCTATTAAACCAAAGAAAATATGCTCTACAACTTATCTCAGACACAGGATTAAGTGGTGCAAAACCTGATGTCGCTCCCCCTTCTTCCTCGCGGAGTCCGGGTTTCGACATTCATAGGGAACAACTTATTTCCTTTTGGGAATTGGGTATGGAATTAGAAGAGTCGCCACCTAACGAAATTAAGGTGCGTTAGGGCACCTAAAGCAAGTAACTCATAAAACCAGTTTGCATTACCAGGGATTGGGTAAGGGCTCGAAATAACCTTGAAGGGAAGGTGTTAGGCACCCCTCGTAATCCACAACGGTGGGTCCCGGCCGAACTCAAATTATGTGAATTAGTCTTTATAAACAGATAAAGCAAATTAGACAAATCGATATTATATTTAAAACAAGGAGTAAAGAGGGGTCCTAGGTTTTTTAGCCTACAGGATTACTTATGTACAATGCTTGCTAATCGTCCCCAAGTTGGGGTGCTACACATAGCATTAGCGCACAGGTTATCATATCCTTTACTACCCAATTACCCTCCCCTTAGTGGTTACATAAACGATTCTAATTAAACGTACTCTATGCGTGCATTACCCGTCCCTTTCTTATGGCCTTGGAGGTGTTTAGGACCTCTAATTAAGGCAGTTCTAGACTCTCCTAAGGTGTTTAAAAGGAGAAAATCTAAGCGACAAACAAAAACAAGTAGGACATTCACATAAAAGGGCAATTAAAGGCTCACTTTTACCTCCTCACACAAGCAGACAATAGCACGTCTCAAACAGCAAGATTTCAAATATTTCAAAGGGTCCTAGAGCAGGATATCTAGGTGAGCATGACAAGTAGAATATATGCAGCATTGTGTTAATGCAAAGCAATATAGACCTTATCAGTTTGCCTACTGATTTTAGGGCTTGCTGAATCTGGACAATTCACAAATAACAAAAGCACAGTTTGCAGGATTTTAGTCACCCTATAGGCTTGCCTAGGCGTGTATCAGTGATGTCCTATGAAGATGGTATCTAGTCATTAATCAGAAGTACAATAAACCAGTAAACAATTTTAAGCAGGCATTTTGGTTCATTAGATCTTAAAGGCATGCTGTTTAGGTGTAGAGACTGATTTTAAACTTATAGACAATGGTAGCTAAATGCAGAAATTGGTTTTAAAATCTTATAGGCATGGCATCTAAATGCAGCAATTAGTTTTAAAACCTCAATTGCATGCAGAAAGCTGATTTAAACCTTTTTTGGCATGCAAAGACTGATTTTAACTTTACAGGCATGGTGTCTAGAATGCAAGATTGATTTAAACCCTATAGGCATGGTTTCTAAGTGCTAAATATGTTGAAATCCTATTAACATGAATTCTAAGTGCAGAAATTGATTTACAACTTATAGTCACGGTATCTAAAATGCAGGATTGATTTTAGCACCTATAGGCATGGTATCTAAATGCACATAATCAGACAAACGTCACAATAACTTATAGGCATGGTTTCTAAGTGTAGGAACTGATTAAACCCTATAGGCATGGTATCTACCCGTGCCCAACAAAATATATATATAAGAATCCCTCCTAGTTTTACTAATATCCCAATATCTGTTTACAAGGAAATTATTATTACAAACCAATCATAAATGAATTACAGAAATAAATGATACTATACAATAGGGAGCCTGGATAGGCCCAAAGTAAACCTAGAAAAAACCAAGCCTTCAAACAGGTTAAAGTACCATATCCCATAGTGTCCGAGATAGGGTATCCTAATGTGTCAAAGTTCCCAAGGCCTCAGGGACCCCGGGCAATGTTCACACCAAGATCCTCCTTAAAGAGCAACAGATTTGTACAGTGTGGAATGGCCAGCCCCAGTGTATCAAAGTTCAGAGGAGTCTCGTGGACTCCTAAGCAGTGCTCACACTGGAGGGGCAGGACCCTAGGTATTCTAAGAATAGGAGTGAGAGTGCTTTAAAAGAGTAGTGGCAGTTTAAGAAAAATAATTTAGGAGTAAAATAGTTCAGAGGTTCCAGAGGGAAAACAATTCAGAAGTGAAACATTTAAGGATTAAAACAGTTCAGGATTGAAAACAACAATAAAAGCATTCTAAGAACAGTGACATAGTCACAAAGCAAGAATTCACATTGCCCAGAGTCAGCAAAAGGGGTTTCAGCCTTGAACTCAATAAACAACAGACAAGATCCATTGGTTCAACAAAGGTTTCTTATGGTCTTGGTCCATTAACTAATACTAGGTGAACATACAGCCTTGCACCAATCATAGGGTAGTATATTGGATCAAACAGTCACACATAAAGGCAAGCAAGTTAAGGGCATAGATACCATGATTTAATCATGGGTTTATTAGGGATGAACATCTATAACAAGACAGCAATCATAGGTCTAATGACATAGGGGCAGACACATAGATATGTTGTAAGCAGGACAGCACATACGTCTAGTGAATAGAAACAGACAGGTTGACATGCTGAAAACAAGACCCTCTAGGTTTAAACATATGTAAGTAAGCATGCTGATTAAGGCATTAGCATATAGCACATAAGTATTAGAAATGGTCATACTAATACCAAGGAAACATACTGAAGCAACATGAAAGTAGACATGCTAGGAATAGGAAAACACACAAGTCTTGAAAACAGACAATATAGACATATTGAAGGCAGGGAAAAACCGCATAGGTCTTAGTTAAGAGCAAGCATGCTAATATCAGGGAAACATACTGATTCAATGACATGAAAGTAGGCATGTTGAGAACAAGAAGCATACTGATTCAGTAACATGCAAGTGATCATGTTGAGCAAGAAGTATATAAACTAAGTCATACAGATGTCTGAATAATAATAAAGTGAGACATACCAGCTAGGAATTTGCAGTATGAGAGTAAGGTAAATAGGATCCAAGATCTAGCCTTGGCTTCCATCCGGCTAGACAGTGCAATAGACAAATAGTAGTAGAGAGCAGGAGTTTTTAGAGGTATTTTTCCTTAGGTCTGTGTGTATGTGTGTTTGAACAGAGTCATGTATTTATAGGAGTCGAGTAGTGTAAAGTAAATAAGGTAAGGTGGTTCAACATTGCAAATAAGGCAAGGAAATCAATCAAACAATTAATCAAGCTTGACAGGGCAGAAAATCAGGGAGTTATACCCAAAAATAACTCGGGTTGAGTTTCAAGTAAGGCAAGAAGTGAATCTAACAGTCAATTAGGGTCAGAACACCATAAATCAAGCAATTAACCACACAAATGAGGTAACATAACTAATTAGAGACCAATCTGGGATCGAACACCCCCTAATTCAAGCTTAGTAGGCAAGGAATGTCAATTAAGAATCTCAGAATTAAGGAAAGTAGGCAAAATACGGTAAATCATCTCAGCAAAACATAAAACCTTCGACGGTTGAGTCAGTCAATCAACTATTCAAAAAAATAATGGGCAAATTATTGAAGTGAACAACGAACAATCAAACAACTAAGACTGGAACACAATCATTAAAGAAAGATTAATCAAACACATAAGGAATTTAAGAAAAGCCTTTTGCAAAAATAGACGAAGTGGAACCCTCATTTTTAAAAACATTTAGAATCGATTAACAGCAAAGAAACAAGAGATCTTTAAAGAAAAATCACTGACAAACTCAAAATCACTCCAGATCTACAAAGATCTGGACAGATTCATGTCTAAAAGATTAGGTTTTGAGGAAAAGGGGTGGGGTAAAGAGAATCTGGTTTTGAACTAAAGATTCGAACCATAAAACTCAAGATAATAGCACTCATAAACGGAGGTGACCATAGGCAGACTCTTAAAGAGTCTCGAACAAGATCTGGGCTAGATTTCTTTGAGATCTCTTTCATGAGATAGCAAAATCGAACAACCATGGAATCCCATGGAACAGGTAAGAATCAAAGGGATTAGGGATAGGTTTAGGTGGCGGCTGTCACACCTCCTTTTTACCACCCCCGGAAGGGTATATAAGGGAGTTTTTTCCATTTAAAGTGATAATCGAAATGGGATTATTTATATATTGTTCAGAGTCGCCACTTGAGATAATTTATGGTGTCCCAAGTCACCGGTTTAAAATCTCGAATCGAGGAAGTTTGACTCTATTTTACAGTCCGGATGCAGAAATCCGGGTAAGGAATTCTGTTAACCCGGGAGAAGGTGTTAGGCATTCTCGGGTTCCGTGGTTTCAGCACGGTCGCTTAACTGTTAATATTGGCCTATTTATTTGATTTTAAAACATCTTTGCAACATATGTGCATTTTATTCCCTTTAAACCGCTTTTAATAATCCGATTGTTATACAACTAATTATTTGATTACACGTTGCGAATCATGTCACGGGAACCGTACCCACGATCCACAACATGTTTATTTTATTTACAAGATTAAATTATGGTCGGTTCACATAAATGTACCCTCGGATTTTAGGAATTAAGCATCACAACTACGTCACGGGAACCGTACCCGTAGCTATGACAGTTTATTTAATTAACGCGCCTAAAGCAAACTACAAAAGTTCAAGGTATTTTTTACACTAATTAAGATATCGATGTGAGGGCCATAGACTAGGTGATTGGAAGGCACACCTTAATTTTATTAAAGGAAAAGCATTCAACTAAGTGAACTGCAGATATTCATATTTAAAAGAACTAATTTGAAACTGAGTATCACAACTACACCACGGGAACCTACCCGTAGTTGTGATGATTTTACTACGTGCCTAACGCAAGCTACGATGTTTGAATTATTTCCTAAAGCTACTTTGAGATAATTTATGAGGTCATGAAATATGAAATTACTTATGGGAAAGTGTAGTAATTAATTATGGAATATCTGGCGTAAATTTAGTTTATAGGCCCAAGATTCCTTTCCCTTCAAGATCAAACCCATTACCAGTACAAAGGCCCAAACCTTAAGCTTACTCTTAGCAATTGCTTTTCAGGTATCTTGCATTAAAACAAAAAAATGTCCATGCCTATGAATTCAAAACTAACAAACATGGAAAATTTAAAGGAAACAATGGAATAGTTTCATATAGTTACTAAACAACATATAGGTGTGGAAAGGCAATAAAAGTGAAGAAGATGGAAAAAATATACAAAATTGGAGAATGGACTATACACTAACTCAAACAACAAATAGAGTTGGGCAACAGAGAATTGATAACAAAATGTAATTAGAAAAGAAAGTAGTTAAGGGACAGAAAGAAAGAACCATCAGTTGAGCTTAAGGACGTTTCCTTTGGGATTGAATTACAGGACTTTCAACATTGACTCGTCGTCTAAACAACAAGATTACAACTCGACTCGCCGGAGACTCGACCTCGACAGATCCTCCTACTCGTACAACAACACCTCGTCGTCGATTAGTTTTCGGACTGATTTCAGGTGTTGAAACAGTCATTCGCAGCTGATTTTGCTGCTGGTTCGACTGCTGATTTGTGCGAGAAAGAAGCTGGTTTTGTTCAAGTTTGCAAGGCAGTGCTTTCAAGGTGGATTGGAGAGTTCATGGCTGCATTTTTATGGTGAAAAGGTGGCTGTTTCGAGGTTGTTTTGGCTGATCTTCGAGCTTGGATGATGGGTGTGGCTGCTGCCCCTTTTTCTTAGGTCTTAGGTCTTGTGTCCTTGGGGTGGGGTGAAGAAGACGATCTTCAGGGGATAGGGTTTAGGATGAAACGGCGGATAGCTCAGGGTAGGTCTCTAGGTTTGTTTTTTGTTTTCATCAACAATGGCTGGAGATGAGTTCTTCTCTGGCAGAAGAACGATGTGGGGGGGAGGGGCTGGATGGGTGTTAAGCGACGGATCTTCTTGTCTAGGGTGTATAGGTCTAGGTCTAGGATTATTTAAGGGTGAAGGATTATATTAGGTTTTAAAATCTGATGGGCTAAGGTATTGGGCTTTAAAAGTTGGGCCTTTATAACCAAATTCGCTTAAAATTGGCCTAATTAACCAAGAATCTATCCACCCTACATCAACTCTTGCCTATAAAATAAAAAACAAAGATAAAAATACTACCAAAGTATTAATTAGCCCTACTTAAGTAGAAATAACTATTAAAATAAAACTAACCATTAAAACAAACCTATTTTTTGTAATTTTTATTTTTTGTGACAAAATAAATTAAAGGAGTCAAAATTAGTTGAAATAGCGATATTAGGCCTAAACTAAATATTTACATGCTAAAATATAAAAAATCTTGGGGAGGGTCAAAAATCACATGTCTACATCTGCCCCTCTTTGACTGGGAACGCGAAGAGTTTTCAGACAAAGAATGACTAGACAAGTTTTTTGACCCGACCCTTATTTAGGGAGACCAAAAACTAAGAGAAAGGAGAATATGACCGAGCCCTGGTATCTGAGCTGCCTACATATCCTTGGCTATAAAGGAATCAGGCCACATGTAGTTCAGAAGTAAGAACAGTGATGGAGTATACCGAGGTGGAGAGCCGATTGAGGTGCCGTTCCGTCGAGGTTCCGGTCCGCGGTCCTGTCATTACATTAAAATCAAAAATGAAAAAGACTAACTAAACCTGTCAACTATGAGTTACAAGATTCCTATCTATAAGTCTTCTGAAGCTTGATCTTGAGTCTTGAATGGTTCTTCATGCGGACTTTAGATTTGAACCTTGATGCTTGCTAGCTGCAAGTGCTGATTCATTTCCTTTTTTCTTCTTTTCAGATCAAGATCGGACATGTAGGGCTCGTGACTTCAACAATGTCTTGAGCAATTCACATCTTTCTCTACTTCTGCATTTTGGATTCACTTCTTTCTTTCTTTTTTTCCTCTTTTTTTTATTCTAGATTGTGACTAACTTCTGTTGATCATCTCGGACTGTCAACTCGCATTCTTGTCGCGAGCTTCTGCTACTTCTAACTTGAATTGAATTCTAAAATGATTTTCCTTGTTCTCCAGGTGGGCGCCTAATTTCCAAAACTTGAACTGTATTCCCTTGTTCTCTAGGAGGGCGCCTGATGCCAAAACTTGAACTGTATTCCCTTGTTCTCCAGGTGGGCGCCTGATGCACAAAACATGAACTGTATTCCCTTGTTCTCCAAGTTGGCGCCTAATTGCCAAAACTTGAACTGTATTCCCTTGTTCTCCAGGTGGGCGCCTGATTACCAAAACTTGAACTATATTCCCTTGTTCTCCAGGTGGGCACCTGATTGCCAAAACTTGAACTGTATTCCCTTGTTATCCAGGTGGGCGCCGGATTGCCAAAACTTGAAATGTATTCCCTTGTTCTCCAGGTGGGCGCCTGATTGCCAAAACTTGGAATGTATTCCCTTATTCTCCAGGTGGGCGCCTGATTGCCAAAACTTGAACTGTATTCCCTTGTTCTCCAGGTGGGTGCCTGATTGCCAAAACTTGAACTGTATTCCCTTGTTCTCCAGGTGGGCGCCTGATTGCCAAAACTTGAATTGTATTCCCTTGTTATCCAGGTGGGCGCCTCCCTTGTTATCTAGGTGGGCGCCTGATTGCCAAAACATGAATGTATTCCCTTGTTATCCGGGTGGGCGCCTGATTGCCAAAACTTAAAATGTATTCCCTTGTTATCCGGGTGGGCGCCTGATTGCCAAAAACTTGAAATGTATTCCCTTGTTATCCAGGTGGGCGCCTGATTACCAAAACTTGAAATGTCTTCCCTTGTTATCCAGGTAGGTGCCTGATTGCCAAAACTTGAAATGTATTCCCTTGTTCTCCAGGTGGGCGCCTGATTACCAAAACTTGAACTCATTCCCTTGTTCTCCAGGTTGGCGCCTGATTGCCAAAACTTGAACTCTATTCCCTTGTTATCCAGGTGGGCGCCTGATTGCCAAAAACTTGAAATGTATTCCCTTGTTATCCATGTGGGCGCCTGACTGCCAAAAACTTGAAATGTATTCCCTTGTTATCCAGGTGGGCGCCTGATTGCCAAAAACTTGAAATGTATTCCCTTGTTATCTAGGTGGGCGCCTGATTGCCAAAACTTGAAATGTATTCCCTTGTTATCCAGGTGGGCGCCTAATGCTTCAACTTGAAATGAATTCCGTTGTTCTTTAGGTGGGCGCCTGACGCTTCAACTTGACATGAATTCCGTTGTTTTCCAGGTGGGCGCCTGATGCTTCAACTTGAAATGAATTCCCTTATTTTCCAGGTGGGCGCCTGATGCTTCAACTTGAAATAAATTTTCTTGTTCTCCAGGTGGGCGCCTGATGCCAAAACATGAAATGTATTCCCTTGTTTTCCAGGTGGGCGCCTGATTGCCAAAACTTGAAATGTATTCCCATGTTTTCCAGGTGGGCGCCTGATGCTAAAACTTGAAATGTATTCCCTTGTTTTCCAGGTGGGCGCCCGATGCCAAGCCTTGAAATGTATTCCCTTGTTTTCCAGGTGGGCTCCTGATGCCAAAACTTGAGATGTATTCCCTTTTTCTCCAGGTGGGCGCCTGCCATTACAACAAAACAGACAAAACAAAAGAAACTTTTCTGCCCTAGTTTTGTACCGGGAACATCTGTGCGTGTTAATCGAATCCTGTTATCAAAAGGAGCTCTAAGAATTTAAAAGCTAAATCCCATTATCCAGCAGGACCCTGAAAACTAAAATTAAATCTCATCTTAAGAGTGAAAACTTGAAAGCTAAATTATATTTCCCAAAGGTAAAACTTACGCTAAATCTCATTATCTATGAGGGTCTTAAAACTACACCCTATTATCCAGGAGGGTCCTGAAAACTTGAAACTAAATCCAATTATCCAGGAGAGTCCTGAGAATTTTAAATTAAATCCCATTATCCAGGTGGGTCCTGAACACTTAAAACTAAATTCCAGTATCCAAGAGGGTCGTGAAAACCTGAAACTAAATCCCATTATCCAGGAGGGTCCTGAACACTTAAAACTAAATCCCGTTATCCAGGAGGGTCCTGAAAACCTGAGAATGAACTTACCTGAGCCATGCTCTCTTCCTGGAGGATCTCTACAGAACGAACGAAATTCCTTGCCCCTGAACCATGCTTTTCTCATGGAAGGTTCCTGCAGATCGAACAAATTTTCTTTCTCCTTCTCAAACCGCCTTTGTGCTGGCAAAATTTGGGCACGACACTTGAAAAATTCAAGCTTCCAAGCTTTGATTTGGACATAGTCTTCGTCCCTGTTTCAAACAAAGAAAACTTGTGAGTTTAAACATGGTGGTTGGTTTGTAGCCTTGACTTTGAGGGCGATTGCTCCTTCACTTCCCATGATAACTTTGATTTCAACTTGAAAGACCTTGCTTGTTTATTGACTAACCACTTTCTCTGTCACCCTTATCACAGAAAATACTTCTGATCCGTTCAAACTCAACACCCTCTATCTGTTGCATTGTTCATGAAATGACATATACCGAACCTTTGTATTTCACATGAATCCCGAAGCACGTCAATCGCCACCCACTCAGTGCGCATACTATTCTTTCCTAACTTATGCCGCTTTGATGTGCTAGCCAGATTCCATTTTGTTCAATTGGAAGGCTGGTAGCAAATTTTGAAGTCATTTCTCACTTGTTCTGACCAAACAGACTCAGGAAGAGGAAGTAAACAAGACAAAAGGAGCAAAGTAAAGGACAAAGGAAAGAGATGATTCCTAACAAGAAAACTACGAAGTAGAAACTTATCAGATGTGGATACCAACTCTAATGACCATGACATGCACCTTTGGATTAAGTGGCCTAATCTGTCAAAAAAGTCTAATGTTCAACTCCCATTGTACCTCTGAGTCGTGAAACTGGGCTTCCATGCTCAGATTATCCTATTTGATTCACGATCCTTATTCGACTTGTAGTGCCCGAAGGGTTTTTACCATCAAGCCTCTCTCATTTGTTCTTTCTCTCAGCTTACCGTCGCCTTATGGTGCGGTGAAGGTTTTCACCGATAAGACTCTCTCATTTTTTCTTTTCTTCTTTTTTTTTCTCTGATTCTGCAGATGACAAGGCATTAACCACGATAGAAATATCATGTGCTCCTAGCATGTCTGACTCGACACTCTCAAGGATTATCTGGGAGGTCTTTTTTGGACTGTAATATGGCTTTTGGACAAGGTTAGAAAGAAAGGATATCATAAAAGCTCAAAATAACTAAGACAACGGGGTTAATTTATTTACAACTTTTGGAATCCATTCTAAAAACTTTGCCCCAATTTCTAAAACAATGGAATTTGATTCACTTTTTTTCTATTTTTCTTTTTGAAATGAAATTTCTAAGAAAGACTGCCCCACTCTCGATTTCGTGGGATTATGAAATATTTTATTTGGTGCGACCAAACCTTAAGGCTGCCTATGTATCTTGTGGTGACAAGAATCAGGTCGAACGTAGTTCAAAGACTGCTTTTTGTTACTATTTGCCTTTTTCTTTTTCTTTTTCTTTTTCTTTTTTCTTTTTTCTTTTTCCTTCTTTTTTTTCTTTTTCTCTTTTTTTTCCTTCTTTTTTTTCTCTTCTTTTTTTGAATTTTCCTTTTGGAATGAATTTTATAAAACAAATCTATGGGGACATGAATTTTTCTTTTCTTTTTTTTTTTTTAACTCTAGCTTGATTCCAAAAGAGGGGAGGTCAAAGAAATCAGCACAGGCTCAAAGGGGTACCAAAGGGTATAAAGTGTTTGGATAGCTGAAAAAGGGCCTCCCAATCTCTAAGAACACCAAGTATAACACATGCAACTTGAAAATGAAAAATGAAGATCATGCATAGCATTTCTTTTGCAACATCGACATTGGTATCACTGATATGCCTTCCACCTTTTTTTAGTACTTTGTCAAGTACAGAACCCTCGTTGGGTGATGCACTTGAACTCAAAGTTGCTTGCTTCAAATTGTTCAGGGCACACTCTCATGACAAAATCTTGTCATCCTATTAACTTCCCAAATTATCTGCCCTAGTTTCACACAGTTCGGGCTTCACGTGATCTCAAAATGTCCAAATCTGTACTTATTGACCTCAAGTGTCCCTATCATCTTCAAAATTATTTCATTGTTTCATGATTAAACTAACTTTTAAGACCAGGCCTAGAATTATGCATGCATGTCATGTCACTAGAGCCAGCATGAAAAGAACTATAAAAGGAAAAGAGAACTAAACAAAAATGATCAGAAAACAGAATTGCATTAAACAGACGGCGAAAGGGTATGAACAACAAGACAAGCAAAATAAACTGGGATACAACCCTGAAACAAACCTAGATAACACTAAATGAGTTACTAAGACTAAAGGAACTAGGCAAAGTAAAAGGATAGAAGGGTTTGAGTCACAAGACAATATCGGGATTACAACCTTGAAATAACCCGGACAACAGAAATGACAACAAAATGAACTACCAAGAATCCTCCCTGGCTAGCCAAGAAAGGAGCGTCTTCCAATTACCAAGCTCGGCATCTTAGCCACTGAGTTCCACATCAATATTACCAAGACCATTACCAATTTCAATATCATTAACTTCAGTCACCAAGTTCCCAAGAGAATTCTCATGCTCCCTATCACCACGCATCATCCCCACAAAGTGTGCATCATCATGTGCAGGTAAAGGATTATGCGCGATATGATGGGTGTCACTGTCCTGGATCACAATTATCCTTTCTTGAATCATTCTTTCTATTTCCTTTTTCAAAGCACGACAATCTTCAATGCTATGACCTTGGACATTAGAGTAGTACATGCACCGTACAGTAGGATCAAATCCTTTTGCATACGGGTCCGGAGTATAACCGAGGAGCGGCTCAATCAGGCCATAATGTTTTAACTTTTCAAACAAGCTTGTGTAGGATTCTCCGATTGGCGTGAAATTATCTTTTTACCTTTGTTTCCCCCCATGCCTATGTTTTTTAGGGTTATAGGGTGTCTGAAAAATGCTGTGAAGGCGCACGAGAATTTTGGGATGCCGGTGCTCGCCCTAGGGAGTGACCCAGTGGTTGGACAGATGGCCGGACTTTGTTCGGAAGATAATACTGGGGTGAGTTATGTGGAGCTCGGGGATATTCATGGTGTCGGTATTGAGGCTGAAAGCGTTTAGCAGGAATGCCCACTGGATCCTATCGTTGGCGGGGCTCAGCAACATCTTTTCTATCAATTGGAGGACTGTCCCGAGCAACTTGTTCGTTCCATCTGGAAAAAAATTCCCTAAAACTTTCCTTGGGTTTCTTTTCCACCTGAGATAAGGAGGAGCGGTCTGGGACAATGTCTATATTGTACTGAAAGTGTCGCACAAAATCTTGAGCCATGTCATCCCATGTATGCCACTTACCGACATCTTGACGAGTATGCCATTCCAAAGCTGCCCCAGTCAGGCTCTCACTCAAATACGCCATCAGCAACTCATCTTTCCCGCCAACACTTCTTATTTCACTACAATAACCCCTCAGATGGGCTACTGGATCTCCACGCCCATCATACAAATTAAACTTTGGCATTTTAAACCCTTTCAGCTTTCTGGATATCTCATCTTGCTCCACGGTCTTAGCAGGCTTTGCAGTCTCATCGGGAGGCTCAAAATGAGGAGCATAAGAGTATGGACCCGAGACCTTGAAAATTGGTTTTGGAGCATAGTGTTGGGCATCGGGGATTTTGAACACAGTCTCGCTAGAGGATCGAGGAAAGGTAGCGGGTGGATGAGCTACAAAAATACGAGTGGTCAAAGGAGCGGGATATGAGGTGGTTATGGGGGGTGGAGTGTGAAAAGGTTGTGGGGAGATATCCTGGACTTGTGACAGTGGCGGAATGGTGACAAGGCTTTGAATGTAGTTAGTGGGAACTGATGGTGGAGGACGCCCACTAATCCAGGTTTGGTATATTTCGGTCATCTGTCCTTTCAACCTTAAGACATCTTCTTTCAACTCAGATTCTGACTCAACAATCTCCTTAGACGGATCAATAACACCCGTGTCCAAGTCTTTGCTAGCCATGGCTACCTTGCTATTTGACCTTTTGTTGTATGGATGAGTTAGTTAAGAACCACAAACCAACCACCCTTCTGCTCAATGAAGATAACAAAAGGAACAAAATGGGGTCATCCTGTTAGCATTAGGGCATTTAATAGCTAAAAATATCACATTGCGTGCAATGCACCTAGTAACAATTAACGGTTCTAGAATGACTTCGAGGGTCACAAGGTCACTTGGCATCATCCCACTTTTGTTCATTTCAATCTTCTCTTTTCTTTTCTTTTCTAGCACTTCTTGGATTACTCATTTTCCTTCCTCTTTTTCTAATTATCGCTCTTTTCTTTCCTCTCATTTCTCACATCCCATAATTTTATCCTCTTTTTTCTTCTCTCTTCTTTTTTGATTTTTTTTGATTTTTTTTTAGAAAAAAGAAAATGATTCGATCGAACCCTATGTAGGTTGCCTACGTATCATGACGCCGCATGAATTAGATCTTTGCGTAATTCGGGAAAAGTAATGGATAAATTAAACTAAAAAAAATCTTTTTGGATTATTCATTTACAACTTTTTTTTTATTTTCAAATACAAAACAGGAAATATAATGATGAGAGACTCAACTCAACTATACTACAACAAACTCCGGCACCAACTAAAATAATAATTACTACTGGACATCACTATAAAGTACAAGACAACATAAAAAAGAAACAGACTCAAAATATAAAACAATTCCTTAAGCAACTCCTGAATGCAGCGATCCTGACTGGATGGTCCTGGGGTGGTGTCTGTCATGCTCAAACTCCGGTAAGTAGATCCACACCTGTATGAAAAAATTAAGACCACATAAAGTTAAAGACCTAGAACACTATGTGAGACAATAACACTTCCTATCGGATACATGCAAGATATGATTGAGGCTATTTTTCCAAAATGGCTTACGTGGCCAAAAGGTGGCTAGAAGTGCAAAATTTGGCTAAGACCCCATGAAGCCAAGAACCTAAGACTCACTAGGAAGACCGGACCCTATGTGGGCTGCCTACGTATCCCACACCAAGAGACGAGAATCAGGTTCGAGTAGTTCGGGCAGATTGGATACGGGCGAGAATAAAAAAAAAATAACTAATTTAGAGAAAATATATTTTTTGTCTTTTTTTGAATAATGATGAAACATGTAAACTCTTTTTAGATTTTTTTTTGAATTTTTTTTTGAATTTTTTTTTTTTGGAAAATGATGGGAAAGTGCAAAATCTTTTTTTTTTTTGAATTTTCATTTTTTTTTATCTTTTTCCTAAAAAGAATGTGAAAGAAAAATATAACCGGGCCCTACTTGCTTTATTTTTTACACTTCACCCTTTTTTCATTTATCCTCAACCCTCATTGGTCCGCCAAATGACCCCTTTTACCCTTGAAGATTGAAAGATGTAGCACATAGGATGCATCAGGATGGTCTTTTATTTTTGGGGTACACCTGTCCTAGACGGACCCAACCCCTGTGTTGAGTCCCCTAAGTCAAATGTACGTGATGCAAACAAGCGTTCCTACTAGGGATCCGGCATGAGGCTGTGTTATTCTAAGTTTAAAACCTGGGTGTATTATTCTAGACCTGGCTTACCCGAGCGGACAACTCGAACCGAGGGGGGGCAGCGTACTGGTAACCAAAAGATCATCCGACTTTGCAACTTGTCCGAACCTCGTTATAAATTGGGATATGACACTAACAGAAAGAAGTCACGCCAGCGTGCACTTCTCAGAAGATTAGAAGAGAGGGGTTTCATAGCAGTATATATACAGTTCAGATAATATCAAAGCGGTAAAAAGGCAACATTTAGCACATTAAGCCAAAACATGTAAATAAAATCAGATAATAAATAAAAGCCAAATATAACAATTATTCTAAGCTCGAATTCTTGAACCCTGAACCAGAAGTTCTGGGTTCTTTTCCCCAGCAGAGTCGCCAGAGCTGTCACACCTCCTTTTTACCACCCCGGGAAGGGTATATAAAGGAGTTTTTTCCAATTAAAGTGACAATCGAAACGAGATTATTTATATATTGTTCAGAGTCGCCACTTGAGATAATTTATGGTGTCCCACGTCACCGGTTTAAAATCCCAAATCGAGGAAGTTTGACTCTATTTTACGATCAGCGAAACACAGAAATCCGGGTAAGGAATTCTGTTAACCCGGGAGAAGGTGTTAGGCATTCCCGAGTTCCGTGGTTTCAGCACGGTCGCTGAACTGTTAATATTGGCCTATTTATTTCATTTTAAAACATCTTTGAAACCTATGTGCATTTTATTCCCTTTAAACCTCTTTTAATAATCCGATTGTTATACAACTAATTATTTGATTACACGTTGCGAATCATGTCACGAGAACCGTACCCACGATCCGCGACATGTGTTATTTTATTTAAAAGATTAAATTATGGCTGGGATCACATAAATGTACCCCGAATTTTAGGAATTAAGCATCACAACTACGTCACGGGAACCGTACCCGTAGCTATGACAGTTTATTTAATTAACGCGCCCAAAGCACTACGAAAGTTCAAGGTATTTTCTACATTAATTAAGATATCGATGTGACGGTCATAGACTAGGTGGTTGGATGGAACACCTCAATTTTATTAACGGAAAAGCATTCAACTAAGTGAACTACGGATATTCATATTTAAAAAAAACTAATTTGAAACTGAGTATCACAACTACACCTCGGGAACCGTACCCGTAGTTGTGATGATTTTACTACGTGCCTAACGCAAGCTACGATGTTTGAATTATTTCCTAAAGCTACTTTGATATAATTTATGAGGTCATGAATTATGAAAGAGATTTTTTCCTTCCTATACCATATATGAAACTTTATTACCAAATATGTGCATAGTATCTAAATTACCCGCCTAGTCCATATTTTTCCTACAAGTTCTGTACCGTCCGTTTATTAGGAATTAATAGGGCAGAATCTTCCCTTAATAACGCGCGAAAAATCAGGAAAGAATCTTGGGATTGATTTATTCTACATTAAATTCAAGTTTTGAAATGGAAAGGAGATTTCGCATCTGCGTAATTTACTCTTAAACTACAATTCAAAAATTTTTAAAAAAAGTACGAACAGCTTCAACAAACTACGAATAGCTTCAACAAACTGAATTCAAATTGTAGAATTCAAATCTTCGAGATTCAACAACTCAAAATTGCTATATTCTGTTCTTCGTCGTTTTCAAAAATCAAATTGGCGATCATATATTTGTTCTTCATCTTTTTCTCTCTCAATCTAGAAATCCAAAAAAACGAAAAAATTTAGATTAATACATCAGCAACAACACGCAATCATGTCCAAAATCGCAATCATGCTACAATTGAATGGGAATTGGGATAACTATGGCAGATTTAGAGATTTTGAAGTTGATGCCATTGTGGTAGATGAGAATGCAAGCTACAGTATTCTGATTTCTACAATTGCAGAACAACTATCGATTGATACTTCAGAAAAATTATAGAAATCGAATACATGGTGAACGACAATTGTCCCCCAATGGAGATTAGGAATGATATGGAGGTTCGTGTGTATATGGAAACCAAAAAGGAGAATAAAAACGTATGTTCATATCCGTTATGTATAAGTGTACGAGATTTCAATATGGAATTGGCAATCACCAACGATAAGTCGATAACACAACTGCAGGTTTGTATAGTTCGAAATTGCATAGAATTATAGTTTTACGGTATTATCTACAAAGTTACTACATTTGCCTACAATTAAACTACAAATTAGTTTAATGAAAGAATAAAGCAAATTTAATTTTCAAAATTATCTACAAAGTTACTACATTTATACGACAAAATAAACTACAATCTATGATTAGAAATTGTTGATTTCAAAATGTTGTCTTTAAATAAATTATCTACAAAAATTCTACAAATTGCAGCAGTTATAGTACAATTTAACTACAATGCCTGACATCCTAAAATGGATGACTACAAAAATTTTACTATATCTAAAAATTATCTACAAAGATTCTACAAAATTATAACACTGTTTATCTTTATTTTGATGCAGGTTCGTCTGGATCCCTAAACACTGGGGTAGGATCACACAAAGTGTAGAATCTAACCATCCCATAATCCACATTATGTGGGGTAAAATAATGTCCATTCTGCACAAAATGATAAATTATTTCACATTAGTAAACTGCATAAAAATGAAGCATTAATCTACATATTATCTACATATAACTACACAATCACTACACAAATAGCTAAAAACAAATCAGGAAGAAAAAATACATACAAATCTGCTTCAAAAAAATACAGCCTACCCACAAATATAACTACAAAACACTACAAGACATCTACAGATATAAACATTATCTATAAAAATGCAGGAAGAAAAAAGTAACTACAGCTCTGTTTCAAAATTTAAAAGCTAACGACAATATAACTACAAAACGACTACAAAATAACTACAATTATAAACTGTAGAAAATCACAACTACAAATAATCTACAAAATTAAGACAGTTGTTTGCCGCCTGGTGTAGCACTTCCTCCAGCATCTACATCGTGCATTTGCTTTGTTCTCATCTCGGCACGGATTTGTCTAGGAGATGAACTGTGAGTAGTAGGTTCCATTGCATGTGTAGATTTTACTTGTTTTTGTGGTGATTTTGGTGTTAAAACACCCAAATCGAAAGAGGGGATATCACCTACTGTAGATTTTTTAGGTATTTTTTTGGGAGATTTGATGTTCTTCATGGTTTAACTTCAACTTGACTAAAGATGGGAACGAATTTTGTAGAATGATAACTTCAATATTTGGTGAATTTAAATGGAGAATAATGAAGAACGTGGGTAGCTTTTGTTCCGTAAAGAAGAAAACAGACGCTAAACGTGGGGGAGTGAAGGGTAAAGGTAAAACGTGGGAGGGGGGGGGGGAGTTAGGAGAGAGAAAGTGAGGGATTAGTACTAGAAAAAAAAACGGAAATGCTTTAATTAAGGAGTAGAAAATATCACATTAATTATAACCTTAATTAGATATGGTATAGAAATTGTAATTTGGTATACTAAATATAATTTACTCAAACCTTAAACATGTAGGGTAAAAAGATTTCCTAAGTGGGATAGGAATGTAAAAATTCCATTATGAAATTACTTATGGGAAAGTGTAGTAATTAATTATGGAATTGGCCTGGCGTAAATTTAGTTTATAGGCCCAAGATTCCTTTCCCTTCAAGATCAAACCCATTGCCATTACAAAGGCCCAAACCTTAAGCTTACTCCTAGAAACAAAATTTCACGGTATAGCCAGTTTTCGGACTGGTCAATCAAAAATAGCCAGCGTTTACCAAGTCAATGAAAAATAGCCACCGTTTTGCTGCAATAGAGACCGGTCCAGCATAATATACTGGAGTTCGGTGCACTTGTGTATGAACTCCAGCATATTATGCTGGACCGGTATACTTTGCTGGCTCCAGTATAATATACTGGAGACTGAAGCACTGGTGCTCCAAACTCCAGTATATTATACTGGACCATTATACTTGCTGGAACTCCAGTATATTATGCTGGAGTTCTAGTGTATTTATGCTGGAACTCCATCATATTATGCTGGAGTTCCAGCATACTATCCTGGAACTCCAGTATAATATGCTGGAGTTCAAGTATACTTATGCTAGAACTCCAGCATAATATACTGGAGTATTTTCCGTGTTTTGAACAGTGTTTTCGCTCAGATTTATCTTTACATAAAAAGTGGCTAAATTTCGATTACTTTTGAAATTAGGCTATTTTTGAACGACCAGTTGTAAATCTGGCTATTTTTAAAAATAGCAATTGCTTTTCAGGTATCTTGCATTAAAACAAAAAAATGTCCATGCCTATGAATTCTAAACTAACAAACCAATCAGCTTGGAAAATTTAAAAGAAACAATGGAATAGTTTCATATAGTTACTAAACAACATATAGGTGTGGAAAGGCAATAACAGTGAAGAAGATGGAACAAATATACAAAATTGGAGAATGGATTATACACTAACTCAAACAACTAATAGAGTTAGGCAACAAAGAATTGATAACAAAATGTAATTAGAAAAGAAAGTAGTTAAGGGACAGAAAGAACGAACCATCAGTTGAGCTTAAGGACGTTTCCTTTGGGATTGAATTACAGGACTTTCAACATCGACTCATCGTCTAAACAACAAGATTACAACTCGACTCGCCGGAGACTCGACCTCGACAGATCCTCCTACTCGTACAAAAACACCTCGTCGTCGATTAGTTTTCGGACTGATTTCAGGTGTTGAAACAGTCATTCGCAGCTGATTTTGCTGCTGGTTCGGCTGCTGATTTGTGCGAGAAAGAAGCTGGTTTTGTTCAAGCTTGCAAGGCAATGCTTTGGAATAAAAAAGGAAAGAATGAATGGTGGTCGTTGATCTCTGTGATCAACGGCCAGGATTAGAGGGGTTTGGGGCCCAGTAGAAATCTTTAGGGTTTGGACTGGGTAGATATGGGCCTAGTTTTTAATTGAATTGGATTGGGGGGATCCGATTTTGGGTATAAATTAGGGGCTATTTGTTAAAACCCATTTTTACTAAATAAAATAATTTAAAAATAGCTAATTAAATGATAAAAAAATGATTTTCATACATGAAGGTGATTTAAAAAGATTGCTTAATATTATAAAAATATAAAAAGCCATTTTTTTTATAGATAACGTAGTTATGCATATGTAGGGGCTATTTTTTGCAAAATATGCAATTAAAGTCTTAAAAATGCAAATGTAATTATAAAAAATGCAATTAAAATATTTGAAACTCATATTAACATAAATGATGAATTCATATGATTAAATCATCATAAAATAATATGAGAGATAGTTTTGAACATTTGTGTGATTAAAAAATGCAGAAATAAATGGATTTAGGGCCTTTAAAAATTGTAGCAAAATTGTAAAAAATACTTGTGCATATTTGTAAATGCATGTACAATTTTTTGAAAGTGTGTATGCATATTTTAAAATATATGAGGGAAAAATTGGGTATCAACACCTGCTAGTTCTCCATTGGAACAAAATCTGAAGCTGACAACAGTCGATTATGACAAACACATGAACAAGACAGATGATGAGGAACTAAAGGATATCAATGGATATCAGAGGTTAATAGGAAAATTGATATACTTGACTATAACCATGTCGGCTGCTTTGCAGTACAGTTGTTGAGTCAATTCATGCAACATCCAAAACGATCTCACTTGGAAGCAGCCATGAGAGTTGTCAAATACATCAAGAAGTCACCAGGCATGGGGATATTTCTGAAAAAAAGGAGCACTAACACAAGTAACTGCCTATTGTGATTTAGATTGGGTAGCATGCCCAAACACAAGAAGGTCAGTGACTGGCTATGTGATCAAGTTAGGTGACTCATTGGTTTCATGGAAGTCTAAGAAACAACAGACAGTGAGCAGAATTTCTGTAGAGGCAGAATATAGAAGTAAGGCAACAGTCACTGCAGAAATTGTTTGGCTAGATCTCAATGTAGGAATACAGGAACCTGTGGCAGTATACACGGATAGTAAAGCAACAATACAGATAGCACCTAATCCAATCTATCATGATAGGACCAAGCACATAGAAATAGACTGTCATTTTGTGAGGGAGAAGATTAAAGAAGGACTTATCGCACCTGACTATATGCCCACCAAGGAGCAAATTGCAGACATTATGACCAAAGGATTAGGTGTAAGCCAACACCATCTTTTATTGTCCAAGCTATGAGTGTTAGATGTATTTCACCCTCCAGCTTGAGGGGGAGTATCAAAACTATAAGGGGTCAATGTGTAATTAGAGAAAGTTAGAATTTGTTAGTAGAGAGTAAGAGTAAATTAGGGTCAATTAATTTGTTAAGTAGTGAACTTCCAAGAATTAGTTAGAACTAATTCATTCTCCTTCATTCCTCTCCGTAACAATGTAAGAAGAACACCAGACTTCTCTCTTTTTCTCTTTCTAGAAAAATCTTTCTATCTCACATCTTCATTCATTGCATATTGTTAATTCATACTCCCTCCGGTCTAAAATAAGTGATTTTTTGGCCTTTTTCTTGTGGTCCAAAATAAGTAATTTTTTCAAATTTCAAGAATGAATTAATTATTTTTTTCCTACATTGTCCTTGGAGTAAATAGTGTTGGAATATGTGTTAGGAGTGTTTATGTGAGATAGTAAAGGTTAATATGGTCAATTCCATTGCTAATTAATGCTAAAAGGTGAATTTCTTAATTTGTATGAAAACATCTAAAAAATCACTTATTTTGGACCGGAGGGAGTAGATTGTAAGCTCACAATTCAAGTTCTAACACTTATTGTAGACCGGGGAGTAATCTATTACTCCCGACTTCTATACCTAAAGCACATGGTTCTCCAGACTCTCGACTTCTTAATTGGTCAAAGCACTGTTTTCTATTTCAATAAAGTAGTTAATTATGAATCTTGGTTACATAACCTGGATAAAACAAAACTGCAAAATTGGATGTAATTACCCATTTTGCTGCCAGGAAACATTCACTTGAACAAATTAAATGCCTTTTCCAGTAGCAAGGCTCCCGTTCTTTGAAATAAAATATAAATAAAAAGTTTATTTTATACCAAATTACCGTCTTGATATGGTATGTTAATGTAGGTCCAAATTTTTGACGTGCTGGTAACAGTGAGCTAAAGCCTTTTCAGTGTGCCATTTTCTGTTGGCCCAAAGTAAGTCTAATGAAGGAAGCTGCATGTCATAGCAAAACTTTTTTCTATTTTTTTATTAATCTTTCACATGCACTTTCCTGTTCCAAAATTGAATAATAAGTATGTCGTTAAAAGGGGTCGTCAATATCTAATCTAGATGAAGAAATTTTCCCTTCCCGGCAGTTGCCTATTGGATTTTGTAACTCCCTCTGTTCCAGTTTATGTGAACCTATTTCCTTTTTGGTCCGTTCCAAAAAGAATGACCCATTTCTAAATTTAGTAACAATTTAGCTTAAACTTACAATTCTACCCTTAATGAGAAGCTTTTATAACCACACAAATGCTCTGGGCCCCTTTTTAACTTGTTTAGGACCACAAATTTCAAAAGTCTTCATTTTTTCTTAAACTCCGTGCCCAGTCAAACAGGATCACATAAATTGGACCGGAGGGAGTATAACTTTTCTAATGTGAAAGATTGAGGTTTGTGTGGACTCTCTCTTCACTAGACTGTAGAGAAACTGGTTGGTGCAATGTACCCGAAAGAGGAGTTTATTAAATTGGTATTTAATGAGAACGTTTTACATGTAACTCGCGGTTTAGATTGACCAAACTTTAAAAAAAAAATTATTTTTATTTTTATTTTTATGTTTAACTATGCAATACTTCAAGTTCAAGGTCACTGATCCAGTTAATGCGGAATATTTGAGCCAAATAAATTCACTAAAATTGTTTTACTAAAAATTTATCCATTCTTGATATTGGAACACAAATTTTCAGATTAAGTAGAAAGATATCCTAATCATTCAATTTCACTCTTCGATAATTAGAATATTTTGTTTCTAATTATCTTCTTGTATGTATGAGTTAGAACTTGAGATCATCAAAAATAGAGGTATGCTATTCCACCACATTGTTTGGGTGATAACATTTCTTTATTTCTTTATCTTCTTGATATCGATTGTGACCTTGCTTTTTTAAGTTAGTTGCCTTGAGATTTGGGTTGAAAAGGCTATAAGACTAGCACAAAATGGTGATTAGTGGAGTCAATATATTAATTGGCGATTATTCTATTTTTCGGCTTATCATGTCAAGCCTAATATAAAAAGTTACTTGTTGTTATAGGTAAAACTTAATGATACTGTAACAAGTCTTTCCAATGTATGCACAAAATATAAACTCATATTTTTAAAATCTGATAACAGATAATGGTTGTGCCAACCCCTGCTTTCAATACATCTCCCACTGTTTTGAGACGGTATTTTTTTATGTCATTCGAGATTTTTGAAGAGATTATAGTCGGATTTGTGGCTGTCTTTTGAAGGGAAATAATTATGCTTGTGGATATTGAACTAGACAGTGCATTTAAGACTCCAAGCTCTTCTTTCAAATATGTCCCTCAAATATGAAAGCTGTGGCAAGCTGTCTTTATTGTGATGGTCTAAACCTTCTTTCTCCTTGCAAAAGTGGTTTGATTATGTCTCTGTTGTTGGAAAGAATTACATGTGCTGATTGTCTGCCATTTAGGTGTTTCTGACTTCTCTTTAGACCCTGGCCAGGGGTTTCTCAACAGTTGGTTAGCTTTATGCCTTAAAGTTTGTATAAAGACTATACTTCACTCATGGATATATACACATGGATGCACTATGTCTACTATATGAGTCTAAAATATATATCATCATCATGCTATATTAAAAGTGGGAAGCTTCAAGTGTCATAGTTGGATTACCAAACTACCCATAAAAAATTAAAGGACTATTTTACGCATCAATTTAACATTACTCCAACAACAACAAACCCAGTATAATTCAACATAGCGGAATCTGGAGAGGGTAGTGTGTGTAGCTTTACCCCTACCTTGTGGAGATAGAGATGTTGTTTTCAATAGACTCTCAGTTCAAAGAAGCATAAGCACCATGTAAAAAAAGAGAAAAACAAGAAGCACGACATTGAGAAGCCGTGTAAAAACAGCGCAAATAATAACCAAATAATCTGGTGACCACAATAAAAGAAATGACCGGTAGTCATAGAAATCTAATGCCAACAGGATACCAAAGTACATATTAATACCACTGGTATGACAGGGAGAACACTAAACTAACTACCCTACTATCCTAATCTTCAACCTCCACACATTCCTATCAAGGGTCATGTTCTTGGTCAGCAGAAGTTGCGTCATGTCTCGCCTAATCACCTCACCCCAATTCTTCTTCGGCCTACCTCTACCTCTCCTTAGGCCTTCCAATGACAACCTCTCACACCTCCTGACTGGAGCATCTATGATCCGCTTCCTCACATGTCCAAACCATCTAACCCTCGCTTCCCGCATCTTGTCCTTAATCGGGGCCACACCCACCTTGTCTCGAATAACTTCATTTCTAATCCTATCTAACCTTGTGTGCCCGCATATCCATTTCAACATCCTCATCTCTGCCACCTTCATCTTCTTGACATGTGAGCTCTTGACTAGCCAACAGTCAGCCCCATCAACATAGTCGGCTTGATCACTGCTCTATGGAACTTACCTTTAAGTTTTGATGGCACCTTCTTATCACACAAGACACCAAAAGCAAGTCTCCATTTCATCCATCCCTCCCCAATATGATGTGTGACATCTTCGTCGATCTCCCCATTTCCCTATATAACATACCCAAGGTACTTAAAACTTCCTCTCCTAGGGATGACTTGTGAATCCAGCCTTACCTCCCAAACTACTTCCTGAGTCACCCTACTGAACTTACACTCCAGGTATTCTGTCTTAGTTCTACTCAACTTGAAACCTTTAGACTCTAGGGTCTGCCTCCACATCACTAACCTTGTGTTAATGTCACCTCCCGTCTCGTCAATCAATACAATACCATCTGCAAATAACATGCAATACGACACCTCCACTTGGATGTGGCGTGTCAATACGTCCATCGCTAGGGCAAACAAAAAAGAGCTAAAAGCCGACCCTTGGTGCAAACCTATCATGACTGGAAGTGGTCCAAGTCCCCTCCTACTGTCCTCACCCTGGTCTTAGCTCCATTATACATGTCCCTAATCGCCCTAATATAAGCAACATATATACCTCTAGCCTCCAAACATCTCCATAGGACCTCCCTCGGGACTTTATCGTAGGCCTTTTCTAAGTCAATGAAAACCATATGCAAGTCCCTCTTCCTCTCCTTATACTGCTTCATCAATCACCTAACAAGGTGAATGGCTTTCGTAGTCGAGCGTCCTGGCATAAACCCGAATTGGTTCTCGAAAATAGACACACTCCTTAACCTCATCTCCATCACCATCTCCCAGACTTTCATAGTATGGCTAAGCAGCTTGATACCCCGATAGTTGTTGCAGTTTTGAATATCACCCTTGTTCTTGTACACAGGAACCATCGTACTCCACCTACATTCATCGCGCATCATTTTTGTCCTAAAAATGACATTAAATTATCTATTTAGCCACTCCAAGACCGCCCTGCCTGCACTCTTCCAAAACTCTATCGGAATTTCATCTGGTTCGGTAGATTTCCCCTGCTCATCTTACGCATAGCTCCCTCGACCACCTCAATTTTAATCCGCTTACAATATCCAAAGTCACAACAACTCTTGGAGGATTCCAATTCCCTCAGCACAATGTTCCTGTCCCCATCCTCGTTCAAGAGACCATGGAAGCAAGTTTGCCACCTCCGATGGATATGCCCCTCATCAAACAAAACTCTACCTTCTTCGTCCTTGATGCACTTCACTGGGTCCAAGTCACGGGCCTTCCGTTCTCTCACCTTGTCTAGCCTGAACAACCTTTTATCCCCGCATCTGCCCTTAAGTTCTTCATACAAACGACCATAAGATGCAGTCTTAGTCGCCGTAACTGCTAACTTCGCCTTCTTCTTAACCGTCCTATATCACTGCCTATTTGTCCTCTTCTCCCTCGTCTACGCTTTCCACTAGCTTCTAATATGCCGCTTATTTGGTCTTCACTTTTCCTTGGACCTCTCTATTCCACCGCCAGTCTCTTTTCTGTCCACCCAAGTAACTCTTTGAGATCCCTAATACCTCTCTAGTAGCTTCCCTAATGCAATCTGCAGTCATGGTCTGCATAGCGCTCGCGTCCTAGCTACTCCTCCAAGCCCCCCCCCCCCCTAGTCAGTAACTTAAACCCCAACTCCTGCGCATTGTTTTCAGTCAAAGTTCACCACTTGATCTTAGGTTGACCATACACCGCCTTCTTCCTCCTCTTCCTCGTAGTCTCATGATCCATAACCAAGAGACTATGGAGGGTCGTGAGATTCTCACTTGACCTTGCTATCCATGCAGATACCTTTATCGGACTTCCTGCAGAGTAGGTCATAAATATGGGTCTTGGCTACCGAACTCCGGAAGGTGACCAAGTGTTCCACTTTTTCTAAAAACTCGACTTAGCTATCACCAAATCATATGCTCTAGCTAAATCCAGCGGAGAAGTCCCTCCTCCGCTTCTATCTCCAAAACCGAAGCTATGCACATCATCATAATCCCCAAACGTCGCTCCAATGTGTCCGTTGAAAGCTCCTGCCATGAAAAGCTTCTCAGTGTGCGGTATACCATGCACCATCTCATCCAAATCCTCCCAGAAACGTCTTTTGGCTTCCACATTCAAACCTGCTTGGGTGTGTATGCACTGATTATGTTCAAAGTGAAACCTCCAACAACTAGTTTAATAGTCATCAGCCTGTCATTCACCCTCCTAACCGCCACCACCAGCTCCCTGAGGTTCTTAATTACTCCAATAACATTCTTGTACTAAAAAGTAAACTTATCTTTCAATAAATAATAACTTTATATTATTTACTGCAGCCTATTCAATTCATTGTTATTGCTTTCATCTTCCGGTACTTTATTATAGATTACGCTAAAGTGCGGGAGAGGAAGGTCCGAGATCTGGACCAAGTAAGGTGCATCAAAGACGAGGATGGTAGAGTATTGATGGGGGAGTCCCAGATTAAGCAGAGATGGCAGACATACTTCTATCATCTTCTAAATGAGGAGGGAGACCGGGATATAGCGCTAGGGGACTTGGGGCATTCGGAGAGTCTTCGAGATTTTAGGTATTGCAGGCACAATAAGGTGGAGGAGGTCGTGGGGGCTTTGCATAAGATGAGTAGGGGTAGAGCGACCGGGCCAGATGAAATACCGGTTGAGTTTTGGAAGTGTGTGGGTCGAGCAGGATTGGAGTGGCTGACCGGGTTGTTTAATGTAATTTTTAGGACGAAGAGGATGCCGAATGAGTAGAGGTCGAGTACAGTGGTACCGTTGTACAAGAACAAAGGTGATATCCAGTGTTGTAACAATTATAGGGGTATCAAGTTACTTAGCCATACCATGAAAGTCTGGGAGAGGGTGGTGGAGGTGAGGGTGAGGAAGACGACGTCTATTTCCGACAATCAGTTTGGGTTCATGCCAGGTCGCTCCACTACGGAAGCTATCCACCTTGTAAGGAGGTTGGTGGAACAGTACAGGGATAAGAAGAAGGATCTGCACATGGTGTTTATTGACTTGGAGAAAGCGTACGACAAGGTTCCTAGGGAAGTGCTCTGGAGATGTCTTGAGGCTAAGGGCGTGCCGGTAGCCTACAAAAGAGCGATCAAGGACATGTATGATGGAGCTAAGACTAAGGTTAGGACTGTGGGAGGCGACTCAGACCATTTCCCGGTTGTTATGGAATTACACCAAGGCTCTGCGCTTAGCCCGTTCTTATTTGCCTTGGTGATGGATGCATTGACACACCATATTCAAGGGGATGTGCCATGGTGTATGCTATTTGCTGATGACATAGTTCTAATTGATGAGACAAGGGCCGGTGTTAACGCGAGATTGGAGGTTTGGAGACAGACCCTCGAGTCTAAGGATTTCAAATTGAGCAGGTCTAAGACAGAGTACCTGGAGTGCAAGTTTAGCGCTGAGCCGAGGGAAGTAGGCAGGGACGTGAGGCTTGGGTCACAGGTCATCCCGAAGAGAGATAGCTTCAAGTACCTTGGGTCGATGATTCAGGGGGACGGAGAGATCGACGAGGACGTCACTCACCGTATAGGGGCGGGCTGGATGAAATGGAGGCTTGCATCTGGGGTTTTGTGTGACAAGAAAGTACCACTGACACTTAAAGGTAAGTTTTGTAGAGCTGTGGTTAGACCGGCCATGTTGTATGGGGCAGAGTGTTGGCCGGTTAAGAACTCACATATCCAGAGGATGAAGGTAGCGGAGATGAGGATGCTGAGGTGGATGTGCGGGCACACTAGGATAGACAAGATTAAGAATGAAGATATTCGGAAGAAGGTGGGTGTGGCCCCTGTGGATGACAAGATGCGGGAAGCAAGGCTCAGATGGTTCGGACACGTGCAGACGAGAAGCCTTGATGCGCCGGTAAGGAGGTGTGAGCGGTTGGCCGTGGTGGGTACGAGAAGAGGTAGAGGGAGGCCTAAGAAGTATTGGGGAGAGGTGATCAGGCAGGACATGGTACGAATGCGGATTTCCGAGGACATGACCCTTGATAGGAAGGTCTGGAGGTCAAGCATTAGGGTTGTAGGTTAGGGGGTAGTAGAACTTTTCTTACTTCTTTCCGGGGGTGAGGCGGGGTTGGATTAGGGTTGGCCTTAGATGGCTTGCAGTTTATGTTGAATACACACTATACTTGCTGTTTATCTGAGCCCCGGGCCTGGTTACTGTTATTGCATGTCATCCATCTTTTGATTGTTATGCTTCTGTTACTATTACGATTTCTACTGGAGTTACTAATGAATTGTCTTTTCTTGTTTTTCTTATTTCCATCTTTCTGAGCCGAGGGTCTATCGGAAACAGCCTCTCTGCCCTATCGGGGTAGGGGTAAGGTCTGCGTACACATTACCCTCCCCAGACCCCACTTGGTGGGATTTTACCGGATAGTTATTGTTGTTGTTGTTGTTGTTGTACATACTATCTCAACCTTTAGAATATTTATTAAATGTTTGTTCATTTTAGCTTCCAACAATTACTACATATTCACGTATTTCAGACTTTTCTCCTTCTTTCTTTCACTTTATAAAGTTGACAAGAAAATCAATTAAGTAATTCTTCTCACTGTCAGACCATTTGCCAAGGAAAATTCCTTTTTTACTGTAAACACTTGTTGGTATATAACCAATCTACAAGTGTCAAATCAGGTCAAGCTTTTTGTTTTTCTGTTACTTTTACGCGTGTTGTGCTAATTTGATCGTTGTTCCTCTTATTAGGTACTATATATTTCTATAGTTTTGATCATGAATATCTTTAGTTATGAAAATTTTGGCTACGATACAGTCTTTTATTGATTTTCAGTGGGAAATAATGTCGCCTTTGTTATTTCCCTATTTTTGTAACTAGAAATTTTTTATTCCATTGACAGGCTAATTGCCACGCCCATTAGTAAACTTCACTTACAAATTTATATACTCCCTCTTCCGTTTTATTTATTTTTTTTTTTTTTAACTAATATGTGTATATATATAGAGAGAGAGAGAGAGTTGACAACAATGGACATTGGAGAATATCAATGGAGTTAGAAAATATAATGAAATCAAAGTACGAACAGATATGTGATATCCTTATCCTTAGAACCGGCATTAGAAATAATATATAAACTGGTAAAGTAAAAGTACTTCAACAAACAGTAGTTTAATCGAACAAATAAATTTCACTTGTTACAGAGAGTAAAGTAGCTCAACAAAACGTAGTTTAGTTAAAAATTAAACTGAACCTGTTACATAAAGATGATTTCTGACATCCAACATTTCTTATGGTGCATCAATTGGCAAAAGTAGGGCATACAGAATTTGTTATTTAGGACTGTTTTTGGTGGCAAATTCAAGTCATAGGTGAGCGCGACCATACAAAACATTTTTTATGGGTTAAATTGGAAAAATAAAATTAAAGCTGACAAACCATGAATTTGATGACTAGAGTCAGATGTAGCAAGCAAGTTTTTTCACTATGCAAAATTGAGTAATTGATTGGAGTTTCACACAATTAATTGCTCCGAAGCCAAGGGATCGAAATTTAATATATACAAAGAAGAGTGTCAAAGTTGAAATCTATTGTTGTGCAATGAATCAGTGTTACGCAAACTGATTGAGAGATGATCATTGAGTGAAGAAGAATCGCAATCCAATGCAAAGATTTGGTGCAATGTATCCAATATGGGAATTCACAAGTCATATAGCAAGAAAGAAAATATATGTTTCTTTTAATTTTTATATACCTAAAGTATATATCTGTCCCGTGATTGGAGATGATAGCAGTTCCAAACTTAGCTAAATATTAGGATAATTTTAATAATTACTTTCATTATTAAAGTTATGAAATCCAAATAACAACTTTAAAAAATAGATTATATGGACCAAATAGAATTGAAGTTATGAAATCCAAATAACAACTTTAAAAAATAGATTATATGGACCAAATAGAATTAAAGTTATGAAATCCAAATAACAACTTTAAAAAATAGATTATATGGACCAAATAGAGTAATTCGGTTGAACAATGAGAGTCTCGGTGAAGGACTTAGTAAGGGCAGATTTATAGCCTAATATATAGGGCACGTGAATTCATGATTTTTTCTCCAAAATAGGTATTTTATGTACTCCCTGACGGTCCACTTTAAGTGATTTTTTGGCCTTTTTTGTTGTCCATGAAATTTGATTTTTTCAAATATAAAAAAGAATTAACTTATTTTTTTCAAAGTTGCCCTTGGAGTAAAGAGCCTAGGAATATTTATTATATTTCTAATAAACAGATTAAGATTAATATGATTAATTTTATTTTTAACTAATGCTAAAAGATGGATTTCTTCGTACGTGTGAAAATAGGAAAAAAAATCACTTATAGACCGGAAGAAGTACTTATTTTCTAGAGTAGCACATGGTTAACTAGAGGCTACTAAAGTTCGTGTAAAAATTCTAATCTTTTCTTATGACTAAATGAAAATCTTATTAATTACTCCCTCCGGTTTCTAATAAGTGACCAATTTACTTTTTTTATTTAGGTTCAAAATAGGTGTCCAGTTATGTAATCAAGAAAGAATTCAATTTATTTTTACAAAATAACCCCTATGTACATATTCCTAAAAAGTTTTTTTACTCCTCACATTAATTAGGGGTAGTTTAGTCATAGTAGGTATTTTTGTATAGAATTTAGTATTTTATTAATGGGCGTGCTAAAAGCAAATTGGTCACTTATTGTGAACCGGAGGGAGTACTTCCTTCGGTCCACAATAAGTGATCAATTTACTTTGGGCACACCCATAAGAAAATACTAACTTCTAAACAAAAATAATTAGTGTGACTAAACTATATCCTTCATTAAATGTTGCACCATAGTTATAATAACACTTACTTCTCTTTTCAAATATGAGGAGAAAATGAAAAGCAAATTGGTAACCCATCATAGACCGGAGGGAGTACTCATTACAGTACCTTCTATACCTAAAGCACATGGTCTCCGAACCCTCAACTGCTTAATTGGTCAAAGCACTGTTTTCTATTTCAATTAATTGGTTAATTATGAATCTTCGTTACTGTACCTCGATAAAATGAAACTGCATAATTGGATATCCACTTTCAAATACTTATAACTAATCACCTTCTTTGCTGCCAGGAAACATTCACTCCTGAACAAATTAAATGCCTTTTCCCTAATAAAATATTACTCCCTCCGGTTCAAAATAAGTGATTTTTTTGAATGTTTTTATTAAGAAATTTACTTTTTAACATTAATTAACAATGGAATTGACCGTATTAACCTTTACTATCTCACATAAACACTCCTAACACATATTCCAACACTATTTACTCCAAGAATAATGTAGGAAAAAAATAATTAATTTATTCTTGAAATCTGGAAAAATCACTTATTTTGGACCACAAGAAAAATGCCAAAAAATTACTTATTTTGGACCGGAGGGAGTAGTGAAACTGCAAAAGCTAGAAACATCTTTTTATACATGTTTATTATTATACTCCACAATACCGTCTTGACATGTTAACATTGGTCCAAATTCTTGGCGTGCTGTTAACAGTGAGCTAAAGCCTTTTCAGTGTGCCATTATGTGTTGGCCAAAAGTTAACAAAATGAAGGAAGCCGCATGTGATAGCAAAACTTGTTCTATTTTTTATTTAATCTTCACATGCGCTATCCTGTTCCAAAATTGAATAATAAATATTTCGTAAAAAGGGGTCATGAATATCTAATCTTGATGTAGAAATTTCCCTTTTCTGCAGTTGCTTATTGGATTTTGAAAAATACTTTTCTAAATACACTTTTCTAATGTGAAAGATTGAGGTTTGTGTGGACTCTCTCTCTATTCACTAAAGTACAGAGAAACTGGTTGGTGCAATGTACCCAGAAGAGAAGTTTATTACATTTGTTATAAATAGAATTGTATTTACGGTGAATGTCTATATTTAGAGAGATTCTAGGGTTCATTGCTTGGTGGCTAAGTCACCTCTCCCTGTAAATAGAGGGTTCTATTCCATTGTAATTTATCTCAAAATCAATAAGAATCCTCTCTCTCTTTTTCTCTGCAACATTGTTCTTCTTCTTTTATTGTTTTATAACACGTTATCAGCACGGGACTCTAACCAATTGAGTAGAAGTTTTGGGATGGAGCATAATGATTGTCAATTGTTCCATGAACTTCCTTCATGATTAAATTCTGGATTTAAGGTAAGTATTTTACTTTATTTTTCTCTTTTAGATTCTTGACATTCTATAATTTGATTTTAAATACGAGCAAAGACAATAAATTTTGGTTATAACTCCAATGGAGTTAGTAAGAAATTATAACCACCCAAAGTGGTAAAATAGTTATCCCTTGCCATGATTGTGGGCAAAGAATTAAAAACTCGTCCCATTGAATTTGCTCCATTCTCATTCCCTTAAGAGAATGTGATAGCAATATGTGATAAGTCTGAAAGAAGACAAAATTATTACCATGAAGGTATCAATGGATGTGGACGTGGCAATAGACGAAATTATAATCGTCATCATTGTGATAATGAGAATAATAAGGATTCTCAAAATAATCCTTTACTCTCTTAAAGTAATATTTGTCATCGATTTGACATGAGATTTTATAAAGCACATATAGATGATTATGGTCCATTTATGATGTGAATGTGACAACATCTTATTTATGAATACATATTCATTCTTCAAAGAATATGAACGTGCTAGTGGTAGTGAATATACCACACTCACCTCTAAAAGGAGGTTTGAGATGATATAAGAAAATAATGTCATTATTATGGCATGAATGGTCATTGGTCACGTACCTATTGTACGCCAAAATATTTTGGCATTGTGATTGTTAAAAGACAACAATAATGCAAGAAACAGATCTTGCATATAATTTTGACCATAACCATAATGGTATAACTTTCTCTTTAAAAGAGATATTCACCATATGGGTGTTGACGAATATATGGTACTACAAAATTAATTGAGAACTCTGCAAGAGCCAATTATACTATTTTGGAGAAACACAATTGATTACCAATAAGGTATTGTGTTGTAGTAAGTCTCAAAGAAACTTATTCAGTTTCCAAAGTATACGCGAAAGCGGTTGATTATATTGAGACTATAAATAAAGGAAAGATTTAATATCTTCTATTACTACAACTTGTAGCTGGGTAATATGTATGTGAAAAGCTACCCGCTTTATTCTCCAGTTTGTACTACACAAATAAAAGAATACCACAATAAAGTGGATGTTTATTGATATAAAAACCCATATCATAATAAACTTGGAGTTTATTGATAATTGCACACGTCATGGTGTAAATCTGAAGTTTATCAATATTGATAATTTATTCAGTTGGCATAATTGGTTTACCCATATCAATTTAAGTATGATGTGCAAAAATAAAAGAGAATTCACATGGGTAAATATTAAAGAACTAGAAAGTTCTTTACGAATTCTCTTACATTGCTTGTTCTCATTAATTAATAGACCAACTAAAATTGGGATTGAATCCCATGAATGCTGGAAATATCAAAGGTGAATATGGGCCCATTCACCTGCCATGTATACCACATAAGATGCATCTATGAGATGGTTACATGTGCGATTATTAATAACCCGCAACATGGTGTTTTGCGAGGTAACTTGCTCAATAATTTAATTTCGAGCATAATTTCCAGATTTTTTATTCAAGAAGTTCATCTTGATAAGTTGGTTTACATCACAGTTCATTTAGCAAAATGATTTATTAAGTGCCTCTACTTAATAGCTAAACAATTGCTTATGAGAACAAAATTATCTATATCAGTTTGATATACGTTATATACAAAAGTATATTATTTTCTCCCCTCACAAGTGGTTCAGGGTCAGGAACCAAATAATTCCATCTCATTATTATTGATGTGCGGTATATAATTTGATTAACACCATAACGCACAAAGGTGGATTCTCAAAGTTGAGGTAACAAGTTAGTTTTTCTAACATGAGGGGGAGACATGATAAACAGTTGAGAAAAAGTTACACGGAATGAATTATTATTTATACATCTCGATCCTCGAATAAGATAATATGAACTTGAAGTTCATAAAGGATAATTCATGTGCAATATATTGCAAAGCATGCCGGACGCATTTGCTGACCCAAAGAAAGTAACTATATTCTCATTGCAAATGCTCATATTAAGTCCTAGAAGGACAACGTCTATAGTACGCTTAAAGCATATAGACAAATCGGTTTCAAATAAACTTCTTAATATAGAAGATGAGCAAATGATCAAAATGATCATAATAAGGAGGCAAGTGATCTAGAAGATCACATGACATAACACTTCATAAAATCTCAGGAGAGATTCAGGTACCTGAAATGAATGAAGAGATCTCTATGTCATGTCTTTATGAAAAATAATGGAACCGATATAAAATGTTTGTCGACGACATCTATGTTTGCGCTAAGTATAGATGAGGATCTTAAGTATGTCGAATATAGACACAAAAATACTGGCCAAATGAAAGAGACACAATTCGAATAGAATTTGTTTCATACGAAAGACATATAGTTTTGGACCTTCAGTTCAAACACTTGAAAGTATGAAGCAAATGATATGTGCAATCAGTTTTCGATATCTTATTTGTCTAGCATGACATGAAAACTTGATATGCATATAATTAAAGTCTATCATATGACTTATATGACAATCTTTGAAGGATTTAAATCGCTTGAAGCATACACAATTCTTGATCTTGAAGTACTACTTCCTCAGTGCAATTTGTGCACAAATGTATCTTGCTATATCTATATGCATGATAATATGATAGCAAGAGCTTTTCACCTCTATATGAAGATATTGAACTGACGATTCCAACAAGATCATATGAAGACAATCCATCTCTATCAAGAATGATGATTTCAAGGTGCAATATATTCATTCAAGTTAATATGGCTGATTTGTTTATCAAATATCTACCAAAGATCTTTTGAAGATGGTGCACAAGATTGGTATGCAAATGCTCAAGGATGTGAATTGATGCTCTCATCAGGGGGAGTTAATACGCGTTGTACTCTTTTTCCCTTACAAGGTTTTGTCCCACTGGGTTTTCCTTGCAAGGTTTTTAACGAGGCAACCAAAATGCGTATTGTTAGATGTGTGTACTCTTTTTCCTTCTGTATATTTTTTCCTACTGGGTTTTATATTAATTAAGGTTTCAACGAGGCACATTATCTGTTGAATAGACATACAAGGGGGAGTGTTATAAATAGAATTGTATTTATGGTGAATGTCTATATTTAGAGAGATTCTAGGGTTCATTGCTTGGTGGCTAAGTCACCTCTCCCTATAAATAGAGGGTTCTATTCCATTGTAATTTATCTCAAAATCAATAAGAATCCTCTCTCTCTTTTTCTCTGCAATATTGTTCTTCTTCTTTTATTGTTTTATAACAACATTGGTATTTAATGAGAACGTTTTCTTATGTAATTCGCGGTTTAGATTAAACAAACTTAAAAGAACATTTTTTTTTTTTTGTGTTTAACTATGCAATATCTAAATGTCATGATCCAATTAATGCGGAATATTTGCGCCAAATAACTTCACAAAGAGAGATGAAAGCATTTTTTACCAAAAAATTAAATTCTATATTCTTGAGACTGGAACACAAGATTCAGGTTAAGGAGAAAGGTATCCTAATCATTTCACTACACCATTCGGTGATTAGAATATTGTGTTTAGAATTAACTTCTTGTTTGAGTTTGAACTTGAGAACATTAATTAAAAACAGATGTATACTAATCATTTCACAAAATTGTTAGTTTGATAAGATTTTTTTTTTATTTCTGTCCATCTTCTTGTGGTCAAAATCTGACCACAACGGTCAGGCTGACCAACGTCCCGCTCACAGACGGCAAGACAGCGAGGATCGACACGGTCTGTTCCATATCCTGCCCTCACGAGTTTCGTCGAGGCAGAAAAGAACGACCTCCAGAGAGTGACCGAGACATACGAGGTATAGAAAAGCGTCGGATCAAGCACATAGCCGGAGGTCCAGGGCTGTATATATAGGAGGGTAAAAACCTCTCATAGGGGGGCTTCTTCTCTGGATCCTTCAGAGGATCTCTCTCTTTCTCCATTTTCCCTTCATATGTAATCATAACAAGAAGAACAAAAGGATCTCCGGAAAAATATGTAATATGTTCTCCTCCACTGATTAAGGAGAGCAATAATGGAAAACTTCAATAAGATTGGTTATCTTCACCTCATTTACATATTGTTCCTTCATTTAGTTTTTGATCTAGAGTTTACTGTGTTTGACTAAGATTTGCCCTCATCATTTTCATTGATTGATTTGTTCAATAAGGTCCCAATATCTTTTGAATCAAACAATTTGGCGCCGTCTGTGGGGATTTCTTAGTGAAATTTCCTAGTCTCTTCCAGATCAAGAATCACGATTACCCACCAAAAAGAGCGCAAAGGCAAAGCCCTACCCGAGCGTAGCAAAGGCGCAGCACAGAAAGGGAATGAGAGCTGAATACAGTCACCAAATTTAGGAATGGCCCCATCAACCATCGAAACGCCAAATAGAATGAGCAACGTCACAAACCTCCTCTCATTCACCGATCCATTGGACGGGGGTAAGAGAAGCATCATTCTAACATACCTTCTGCTCTCTGATCAAGCAGGAACACAAGCGTCGCGCGGACAAGCGAGCAAAGAAACATCTCAATCAGAGAATGGGAAACTACCACAAGGCAACCAGAACATCGCCCGCCGATGGTATCTCCGGGTCGAAAGGCAGGAGTCAGGCAAGGAAACCCCAATGCGGGCATAAAACGAACATAAGCGAAAGGGAAACGTTTCGTACTCTCCGATATTACACTCTCCGATGCCAACAATATTTGGCGAACTGGGACTCTCCCAGAGGATGCCCGATTTACCAAAAATTGGGACTGACACGGGTTAACATTTCGACAAGTTCGAAATAACACCCTTTAAGGCCAAGGGCCTTCGCCAAAAAGAAGAGTTCGACCTCGATCGAACGACGATGGGTTAACTTTTCGATATGTTCGAAATAACACCCTTTAAGGCCAAGGGCCTTTGCCAAAAAGAAGAGTTCGACCTCGATCGAACGACGACGGGTTAAATTTTTGATAAGTTCGAAATAACACCCTTTAAGGCCAAGGGCCTTCGCCAAAAAGAAGAGTTCGACCTCGATTGAATGACGACGGGTTAACATTTGGATAAGTTCGAAATAACACCCTTTAAGGCCAAGGGCCTTCGCCAAAAAGAAGAGTTCGACCACGATCGAACGACGACGGGTTAACATTTCGATAAGTCGAAATAGCACCCATTAAGTCCAAGGGACTTCGCCAAAAAGAAGAGTTCGACCTCGATTGAATGACGAAAGGTTAACATTTCGATAAGTCAAAATAAGCACCCTTTAAGGCCAAGGGCCTTCGCCAAAAAGAAGAGTTCGACCTCGATCGAACGACGACGGGTTAACATTTTGATAAGTTCGAAATAACACCCTTTAAGGCCAAGGGCCTTCGCCAAAAAGAAGTGTTCGACCTCGATCAAACGACGATGGGTTAACTTTTCGATAAGTTCGAAATAATACCCTTTAAGGCCAAGGGCCTTCGCCAAAAAGAAGAGTTCGACCTCGATCGAACGACGACTGGTTAACATTTTGATAAGTTCGAAATAACACCCTTTAAGGCCAAGGGCCATCGCCAAAAAGAAGAGTTCGACCTCGATCGAATAACGACGGGTTAATATTTCGATAAGTTCGAAATAACACCCTTTAAGGCCAAGGGTTCGCAAAAAAAAAGAGTCCGACCTCGATCGAATGACGACGGGTTAACATTTTGATAAGTTCGAAATAACACCCTTTAAGTCCAACGACCTTCGCCAAAAAGAAGAGTTAGACCTCGATCGAACGACGACGGGTTAAGATTTCGATAAGTTCGAAACAACACCCTTTGAGGCCAAGGGCTTTCGCGAAAAAGGAGAATTCAACCTTGATCGAACAAAGATGGGCTGATATTTCAACAAACGTTCGAAATCACTCCCTTAAGGACACGAGCCGTCACCAACGAGAAAATTCGAAATAATCCTAAGGCCAAGGGCCATCGGAAAAGTAAAAAAAAAGAGAGAGAGAGAGAAAAAGAAGACCGGGACTCACCGTGCGGGAATCTATCTCGCGCCAAAGTCACAAAAAATGAAAACGAGGATAAAGTACAAGGCAAATAACAGTGAAAAATTCTTCTTTATACAAAGTCACCGCATAAACGGTCATAGATTAGATACGGTAGAGCCAACAATAAAAGAGAAAAGAAGAAGAAAAGTACAACGACAACCGACAACGAATATAAAAAGGGGGGGGGGGGGGGACATAACAAATAGAAAACAGACCAAGACAACTATCTCTTTACTCGGCGTCATCACCGCCGCCATCTTCACCGTCACCTCCGGATAATTCTCCTTCGGCGTCAGCGCCCTCGTCAGCTTCTGGCGTCGCCGAGTCGTATCCACAATTGACGCGAGCTTCCCGCGCTTCTTCATATGCGGCCTTGGTCACATTACCCGCCTCCTACAGACTCTTATATATATCCCACTGGGCTTCAGCATGGACCCAAAGCTCGTGCAAATGGCGAGGAACGGCGGCAGAGGAAGACTCAAGTTGAGCCAACAGTTGCTCCTTTTCGGCCTCCAGAGCAGCGACCCGATCTCCCAAGATCGAGGCTACCCGGTCAATCTCGCTGATGCGTTCTTCAAGCCTCTCCTCCCTTAGCGTGGCCGTCGCCCTTTTCGATTCCTGCTCGGATTGGAGGACGCGGATAGTATCCTCCAAAGCCCCCGCCCTTGCCGAAGCCGAAGACCAGGCACTCTCCATGCATTCCAACCCGGCCACCTTTCTCTCCATCTCGGCCAATTTTCCCACCCACTCTGCACTCATCGCCTCGACCTTGATCAAATTCTGATCCATCTCCGACTGCATCGATCTCAACTTTCCCTGAAGATACTCACACTCTGCAGCAACCACTTTGCCCAACTCGAGCTCCTCGTCCTTTGTATGATGCTTCTCCTCGAGCGCACTCTTGCTGCGAATAGCCTGCATCAATTCCTGGTCCCTCTTCTCTAACTCCTCACCGAAAGACCAATCACAAGGGTTCGCCTTCAGCCACTCATGCATCTCACAACACTTGTCACGATAACGCTGATACTTCTCCAGCATCTTCAAGAAAATTTTGGCCCGAATGTCGGCCCTGCGAATACTCTCCACCTCCAACATATACGTCTGAAAAATGAGAAGATGGGTTAGAACCCCGTCATCAAGAAAAATGAAAGAAAATCAACAGGGATAATGTAACGTACTCTTAAGCCCATAGCGGCCACCTCGTCCATCAAATCAGTATCGGGAACGTTCCGAAGGGCCGCATTCTCGGCTTCGGAGCACAGAATGTCGAACTGCGGCACCAAATCCTCCGTGTCCCCCAGGAGGTTGACATCCGAAGGAATCTCAAGAAAGCGGGCCGAATCTCCCGCACGAAACACCGAGTGGGTAATGCCTTCCTCAAACATCCTAAGATCATTAGGGTCGAGGTCCGACTCGGATTCGTAGTCGTCGACCACAACTCCCTTTCCTCTATCAGCAGCTGAAGAGGAAGCACGACCGAGTACAGAGGATGAGGGTACGTCCGAAACCACAACGGCGACCTCAAGAATCTGACCCTCCGTCGCTGCAGGATGCTGATCAGCGACAATGGCAGGAATCTCTAATTGAGCAGATGCGATGGCCAGCTCCGTCTCAATGGGGGGAGCTGTATCGACACCCACCCCAGACCCCGTCGAAGGGGAGTCGTCCAGATGAATTACAGTTCGAGGCGCTGCCTCGAACTCCACTCGCTGCCTTTTGGATGGCCCCTCTTCTTCCCCAGCATGGGAGAATTCACCCGTCAGGCAAGCATCACGAGTTGGGACGTCGGTCTAAGAAGTGGCCTCCGCAGGAATAACCACTGCCGCAGACTCAACTAAAGCAGCTCTCGACGAAAGTCGAGTGGTAGACAATGTGGTAGGACGAGTAGACGAGGATGGTTGCCGAAAAGCTAACGGAGGATCCCTCATTCTCCGCACTCTCCCTTTCACCGATAAGCAGCGCATAAGAAGCTAAGTAAAAAAAAAGAAGGAAGTGGGAGAAAAACCGCGAACAGAAATGGCATCTCACCAGTAAGAGGCTTTCGTCCATACTTGTCATGAAAGGCCGCCCACGTGCGAACCCCCGCCATATGAGGGAGGATAGCACTCACCCACTCGCGGATGCCTTTGACAGGTGGAGGGGACAGTCTCGCAGCTGCAAAAAATGGCAGGGTTTAGTATTAAACGGGAAGCGGTCGGGCATCCCTACGACCGAAAGTAAAACAACATAGAAACTTACGCGCAAAATTCCACTTCTCAGGAAATCCCGTTGGATCCGCCACAAGGTGCTCAGTCCGCACATAGAAGTAATTCTCATAGAAATGACGGTTAGCCCTGTCGTCCATCTTTACCACCAGACTCTTCGATCCCCGATGGCGCATGTGGATCATCTTGCCACGAATATGCTGAGGGGCGAAGATGTTGAGCATGTGCCCCAAAGTGACCTCCAGACCGGCGAGCTCCAAAAACTTGAGTAACATAAGAAACAGTTTGTACAGGTATGGCGAGAGTTGAGCGGGGCATACCTCGTAAAAGCGACAGAAGTCCACCACCAGCAGAGGGAGAGGAAGTGTGTACCCAATAAGGAAGGGGTAGGCATAGAATACACAGTACCCGGGGCGGTCAAAATGGACGATGTCGTCCCCTACCGCCGGATGCATTTCGACATAATGGGGAATTCCCACCTGGCTTTCACATCTGCGATATCCTCCTCCTTCATAACCGAGTGGACAGGTTCCGGCTCCTCCCCGGCGCGACTGCTGAAGTCAGTCCATGCTTTTCCCGGATGAGGCAAGATTTCTGCTACCGACGGGACCTCTTCATCCTCAACCACTTTTGTTCCTCCGGTGGCCGGAGTGTCATTTTCTGGCGCCGAAATTGGGGCAGGGATATCAGCGCGAGAAGAATTACCGGCCATTATGTTAATTTGGCAATGAAAAGAGGCGATGAAAGAAAAAGATAGAAGTTTTCGACTCACAGAGAACAAATAAAGCTTGAAATTATAGGGAAGAAAGTATACTCGCAAGAATTCTTTCAAGCAAAAGGCAAGGGAATGTGTCAATCAAATGATGTATTCCTTCTATTTATAAGAGACATAAATCTCCCAATCACGAAACCCAAGAGGCGCCAATCAAACCCGGTGGCACACGATACGTTTCAACTCTATAAGAACATGTGTCATAATGGCTGCATCCACGAAACAACGTTTCGGCACAAACGACATTTTGATTCTGAAACGGTCGCAACGGTCCAGTAATACCGAAAGGGTGACGTCGTCTCTTCCGAACCCAAGTGGCACAACTAAGGAGTGAGTAGTCAGATTTATCTCGGGTTGATAACGGTCATAATTCGTCTACCGAGCCCGACAAGGGACGACCCCGACAGACGGAGGGACTAACTGTATTGGTCAAAATCTGACCACAACGGTCAGGCTGACCAACGTCCCGCTCACAGACGGCAAGGCAGCAAGGATCGACACAGTCTGTTCCATATCCTGCCCTCACGATTTTCGTCGAGGTAGAAAAGAACGACCTCCAGAGAGTGACCGAGACATACGAGGTATAGAAAAGCGTCGGATCAAGCACATAGCCGGAGGTCCAGGGCTGTATATATAGGAGGGTGAAAACCTCTCATAGGGGGGCTTCTTCTCTGGATCCTTCGGAGGATCTCTCTCTTTCTCCATTTTTCCTTCATATATAATCATAACAAGAAGAACAAAAGGATCTCCGGAAAAATATGTAATATGTTCTCCTCAACTGATTAGGGAGAGAAATAATGGAAAATTTCAATAAGATTGGTTATCTTCACCTCATTTACATATTGTTCCTTCATTTAGTTTTTGATCTGGAGTTTACTATGTTTGACTAAGATTTGCCCTCATCATTTTCATTGATTGATTTGTTCAATAAGGTCCCAATATCTTTTGAATCAAACAGACTTGAGATTTTGGTGAAAGTCAATTCCTCTCGCAAACTATTTTCTTTTTTTTTGATAAAGGCACCTGGGGGCGCTGCTTATTATTATGCATTAAAGTAAAGAGAGTTATTACAGTGCCGAACTGATATATTCGAAACAGTCCCTAATTTATCTTTGCAGAAAGTAGAGAAAGTAAATAAAGGTGGTTCACTCCAGAAGTGCTTGCACACTCGGCATTAGTATGCGGTTCACTCATGAGGTTCTATCGATTCTCGCGAATTTAATAGATGATTAACTTATACTTCCTACTCAGACTCATCTCTCGATTAAATCTAAATCTTTCAAATAAACTAATGTAAGGTGCGGTGAAACTTGAAAGAATCTATTTGTAGGACTGATCTAAGAGAAACTTCTCCAAATATACCTCAATCTTAATTTAATCGGTAACTCAAAAAGCTCTTTTGATTACTTCAAAGAATCACCAAAATAAACTAAGGCATATGCTGCAATAATATTCAATAAGATGTTCCTCTTTCGGTTAAAACTATAAAGAATAAAATCACAACTAATATTAAAGCTCCTCCAAGAAATTCAAGCAATTAAACAATAGTCGAATCCATAAACAAGAACCAAGTCACCAAATCACGTCAAACCCTAAGGTAAACTATTCCATAATCATGGAGGAAGTCATCATAAATATAATTAAAGAGTAAGAAAACATAAATCTAACGTTACAGTCCAAACTCCCGTATTGAATTGAAGGAAGGATGATGAAATATTGTATCTTGTAGCCACCAATACTCTCCAAAAGCTTCCGAGGTCAAAAGTCCCTAAAAATCGTGTTTTTGATGTATTTATACCATGTAGGAACGGGCCCGAGCGATTTCCAAGCCGAAGTGGGACAATTGGATTGCCATAATACACTAGCGTGCGTGCCACGCGCCGCCCAATGTGCCACATTAGTGAGGATATTCAGAGAATTGATTTTTCTCACTCTGCGGCAATTTTGCACTAGCGCCCCGCGGCGCATGGCGTGGCGCGGTAGTGCATTTTTCTCAGTGTAATCTTTTTTTATCGCTTTTTTAATATCCAGACTTGGTCCTCGACCCCCGAACGTGACTCCGGCTTAATTTTTTGGGCTTCTACTCAGACTTCAAAGCTCCAAATCATCCATTTTATTTCCAAACTCGCTTCTTTACTCGAAATCACATCCTACACAACATAACACACGTAATAAGTACAAAGTACTAACAATTAGGCTCAAATATAATTAAAGTGTAAAATGTAGCTAAAAACATGAGTTCCTAGCCTACCATCAACACCCCACACTTAAACCATTGCTTGTCCCCGAGCAATCCAACTACACTTCACATAGAGACGACATTATCATCAAACAACTTCCCTAACCCCATCATACCAAGAATATTTAAAGCACCATACCATAACATCCTAGCCTCATGACTCGACTCAAAAGCAACACGTATTTTTTACAACTTGCTCACTTACTCTAATATAGAGGTCAAAGACTGTACCTTACCTTCGCAATCATGTGCCCTCACACAAACAATAGAGAGTGATTCCACACATAATAACGTTCAAGAACAATTAGTAAATCAAGATAGAAAGAATTAACTCACTCTCAGAAATAAAATTCATGTGCCACAGAAGACGTACCATAGACTTGCTCATAGTGCAATACTCTACTAATTGAGCTCATTCGGTCCAAGATCAACTAGGACTTTATTTTGATTGTAATATAGGGAGCGGGACGGGTAAGATACATATAGATATAGTGACTACACCTCCCTGAGTACTTTAATACATATACATTAACACTTTAAACCCCATACTTGTATTGAACCAAACCCCAACCTTCATACATAATAACATCCCCAATTTCTTTAAGCACAGACAAGATGAGAACTACCACTAGCATGGAATTAATTTTTTTTTGATACATACACAAACTCTCTCTTATTTTTTTAAAGTTCTAATTTGTTTCTCTTCTTTTTTTTCAATTCCTTACACATGACTTTCACAAATTTTCAACTAGTGTATCTTTCTCCATTCTTCTTGGTTCCACTCAAAAGCCAACCATACCTCCACTCAACTCGTAACAAGCTCATAACAGTTTCAAGTGCTCACGAGAGGTAAAAGGTTCAAACAGATAGTCAAATCAAACAAAGGGGTCAAGCTTGTAGTGTGGTTGCCAAAGAAAATAGGATTACAGGCTCAAAGGGGCCAACTAAGATACACAACAATTAGGGGGGTCACAAGCATATGTTTGGATGACAAAGAAATGCCTATATCACTTCCTAGACTGAACAAGACTGCTATTTCGCTTTGCAGACATACTGAGTAAGTTCCAGACATCTACTGACTTGCACATAATATCAACAAATACCTCACACTCACATTGGCACATAACTCACTTAGGACCGGATCTATCCCGACTCTCTAGTCAAAGCAGTTAAGCAAAATTAAAATCAACAAATTATGGCACTATGCATGAGTCAAGAATTGACCCTAGGCGTCACGACTAAGGCACTCACCACTATTAAGGCACGACAAAGTTAAAAGCAGTTATCTCCATTTAACACCAGAGCACAAGACTTCCCTATTCCTAACAAAAGAAAAACTAACTACACCCGATTCAAAAAAAACCCTTGGAAAAGAACCGCGACACAAAGAAAAACCAAGGGGTAATTGTTACACTGTCTAAGAAAAACAAAATATTTATTTCTTCGACTTTTATCCCTCAAGAAGACAGTCGAGGACATCCATCGTTGGAAAAAGTCAAATATTATTTTTCAAATAAAACAAAAGAAAACAAACACACATGTACATATTTACATCCCCTATACCACACTTTAAATTGTAGCATGTCCCCATGACACACAAATAAAAAGCAAAAGGTAAAGGAAACTCCCTCGAAGCATCTAATCGGGGTCTGAATCGAAGTCGAGTTCTCCTTTGCACGTCCGACCCAGTGCACACATCCATGCTGAGAGCTTCTTTTCTGCCTTCTTTGGGTACACCTTACACTTATCATGCTTACTCTCTCCAGTTTGCTCCTTTATAGGCCCCATTGCTACTTCCATCTTGAAGACCACCCTTTCTTCCTCCATTCTGAGCATGAGCTGCCTTTCTTGAATGTAAAGAATTGCTCTTCTAGTAGCCAAGAAGGGTCTCCCTAGAATCAGAGAGATCTCCCTATTCTCTTCCATATTCACCACGATGAAGTCCACAGGGAATACAAATTTATCCACCCGAATTAGCACATCCTTCACTATTCCTTCAGGTATGATAGTGGTTTGATCCGCCAACTGCAAGGACACAGGTATAGATCTAATTTCTCCAATTCCCTCCAATTTTCTGAAAATAGACAAAGGCATAAGATTAATAAAAGCACCCGAATCATATAAAGGTTTTTCAAACTTAGTACTTCCTAAAGAGCAAGATATAATAAAACTCCCTGGATCTTCACTTATCTTGCAAAATAACACTATAATACTCTGTGAGCCTAACAACTGATGTCTCCTCTTCTTTCTGCTTGTTGGACAATATCTCCTTTAAGAACATGGCATATGCTGGCAACTATGATATCACCTTTGTGAAAGGTACATTAACATGCACCTGCTTGAGCACCTCTAGAAAATGCCTAAATTGTTTGTCCAGCTTCTCTCTTCTTTTCTTTTGAGGGAAAGGTAGAGCAGTCATATATTTACTATCTTCAATCTCATCATTATTTCTTTGTTGTCTTTCTTCTTCCTTTTTGGAACTTCATATTTGTGCTTCTTCTTCAGATCATCCTCTGGATCTGCCCTCACTTCATTCTTAACTTGATTTCCCGTCAACTCATTCTTCTCTGCTACCAACGGATCTTGCAATACTTTGACATTACTCAAAGACACTGCATTTACTGTTTCCTTTGGATTCCTCTCGGTATCCACGGGGAGGGTTCTTGGAGACCTCTCGGATAACAGACCAGCAATCTGCCCCACTTGCCTCTCTAAGTTTCGAATAGCTGAACTATGAGTTTCAAATCTCTCATCCATCTAAATAATGAAAGCCTTCATTAGATCTTCCATGCTAGACTGATTAGAATGTGGAGGCTAGTATTGATGCCTCTACGGATTTTGAAGTCCTGGAGCTCCTTGTCCCTGGGGTATCGGATTATTTTGCTCCCATGAGTTTACACTACCATTTGGTGAACTCCAAGAAAAGCCTGGATGCCTATGCCCCGTAGAGTTAAAATTACCACTTTGGTAGTTGGACAAATGTCAAAGCTTCCCACAACATTTATCACTTCAGCTGCATCTGAGGCCTGACACTCATGCGTTGGATGACCCATTCCACAAAAATCACAAACTGATGATGGTTGGCTCTAGACCTTGGCTAAGGTCAACTTTCTTATCTCTTTGGCCATGGCATTTAGCTGAGTTTGCACTGATGTGTTAGAACCTACCTGATGAACCCCAATTGATTTTCTTCTATCATTACTCTCAGAAGGCCATTGGTTAGCATATTCAGAGAGCTCATCAAGAATTGCAACAATATCTTTAGGAGTCTTATTCATTAAGGGATCTCCAACTGCAGTGCTCAGAGTTCGTCGTGAGGAAGGTGTCAGTCCATCCCAAATGTCTTGGAGTTGTATTCACAATTCAATCCCATTATGCTGACACTTTCTCACCATCTCCTTGAATCTTTCCAAAGTCTCGAAACTGTTTCAGTGTCCTTTTGACAGAAGGTGTGAATTTCCCTTCTGAATTTCACTATTTTTGCAGCTGAGAAGTATTTGTCAAGGAACATTTTAGTCATATCTTCCCATGTCTTGATCGAACCAGTTGGTAAGCTACGAAGCTAGTGTTTCGCTTCATCCTCCGGTGAAAAGGGGAATGCCCTTAAGTAGATTACATCTTTTGACACTCTGTTGTACAGGAAGGTGTTCATGATTTTCTCAAAATCCATTAAGTGAGTGTTAGGATCTTTATTCACCTTCTCTCTGAAGACACAATTGTTCTGGATAGTTTGAAGCAAACCTTGCTTCAACTCAAAATTATTCGATGCTACGGGTGGAGGTCTAATACTAGACAATCCCTAATTATAGACTGGTCTGGCATAATCAACCAATGCTCTACAGGCCTGGGTACCATATTTTTGAACTGGTCTTCAACCAAGGGGCGATTTAGATTGAATCTTCGACCCCCATCATCTTCGATAGTCTCTTCAGCAACTCTACGGGCTACCTTAACAGCTATTCGAGCAGCTTCTTCTCTATGTTGTGCTGCCTCTCTTGCAGCTAAATTTACACCGTCGTCACCGTTATTAGCCATGTGTTCTTAGGTTGAAGGTTGCCCCAAGAACTTTTTGGTGAGTTCTTTCTCTTTCCTCAATTGTCGCAGACTCTTTTCCACCTCTGGATTGTATGGAATCAATTCTTTTGCAGAAGATCGAGTCATACACCAGAGAAGTCAACCTGTTGCGTGCACATGGAAGAGAAAAACCGTGAAGAATAAAATAAAATAGGTTCCTGAATTTGTACCAAAACTGTTTTAAACACTATTGAGTGTCAATCCCCGGCGACGACTGTGAGCACGTGATTTTTGCCTCCCATGATCTACTCCTACAGAATTCTTAGATTTAGGATTTTTCTTTTATTTAGTTTTTAGGAATTAATTGCATCATGTCCATGTTTATTTGCATTTCTGTGTGCACTCTTAATTTAGCATAAACTCATAAAAATACAAAAATACGCATTGCATTTAGGATCTAATTTTACATATTTTTTAAAATTGATGAGTAATTAGGAATTTTACAAAAATACAAAATTACAAAAATAGGTTATTATTGCACTTTTAATTTTGGATTGGAATTTTTGGTAATTTTCTTTAATTTGGATTTTCATTAGTTGTTAAATAATACAATGTGGTAGGTTAATTGGATGTAGGAATTAGTTTAGATATTAGTTTAGTTTTAACTTGAAAAGAAATTGAAAAAAAAGTAGGAAAACAAAAGGAATTAAATGAAAAAAAGAGAGAAAGAAGAATTGAATTGAAGAGATCAGATTGTGGACCAAAATTTGAATTGTCCAGGCCCGATGTGAAAACCCGCCCCAAATTACCTCGCTCCAGCCCAAACCCATTCCCCATACCCGGTCCAGCCCCTCATAAATCAAAACGACGTCGTTTTAAGCAGGATCAATCCCAGCCGTCGAGGTTTGATGATCGGACGGCTGGGAAGCTTAGGTTAATTAATATATAAGTGTCCAAATCAACCTTACCCCCCTCAGACCCCCCAGGTCCCGTCTCTCACCGGTCCATTAGAGACCAGCTCAACCTCGCCGTCCTCCGCCATGCACCGCCGGCGGCGATCGCCCTAAGCCCCCCAATTTAACACCATAGGCTCGCCTCGACCTCCTCAACCCCAATCTACCATTGATTTACCTCAAAACTTCCCCGAACCTCTCGAATCTGTGAAACCCTAGTCGCCGCCATGAGTCTCCACCGCCGTCCAGTGGCGGCGTCCCTTCAAATACCACTCAAAACTCAGTCAGACAACCTCCCCTCACCTCATATACCCCTATACTTTGCCCTTTCATTTCAAATTTAGATCCCGCTCCTCTATGAAGCTTCAAAATTGATTTTGGGGTTAAAATAAGTGTTGGACATTTGTTCTCACGAGAGCAAAACGACTAACACTCATTTTCGCCTCAAATCGGAGTCAAAAGAAGTCCAGGCAGGTCATCGTCCCATGATTAATTTTATTAGGTATTTTCTCTATTCCTCGTTGTTTCTTTTTCTCTTCTCTTAATTCTCTTTTGTTCATACTCATCTCCTCCCTCGTCATGTTTCAGAATGCATCTCAATTACATTGGGTCAGTTTCCTCTCATTTCTTTTTCTAAAATGCTAGTTAATATGTGCTGTAGGTTTAAAATTTGAGTCATATTAATAATCTTCAATATTTTAATGTGTTTGGATTTTTTTTGTTTCTTCTGTATTTTGATTCCATTTTTGGCTCGTTTCTATGTGTTGCTAAAATAACTGAAATAATTTGGGTTTGCTTCTTTGTGGCCTGGGATGTTTCTTATCACGTTTTGGGGCTGCTTGGGTTTTTGATTCTTGTGGGGTAGATTTGGGTTTGAAATTTGACTCGTTTATTCAGAAAATTGGGTCATTGACCCACGACCCATACCCATTGGTTTCAGGGGTAAATATCAGGGGAGTTCAGGGGTAGGTTGGGTAGTTTAGTTAGGGAATATTGCAGTAACAGATTGGGAAGCCCCTAGAAGCTTCTGGTATGTCTAATTTGATTTTTAGGCTTTTGGGTAGTATAACTTGGCCAACAAGTCATAAAATCAGGGACCTAAGGGGCAAAATAAAATCTGAGGGTTGCCCTATGGCTTGGCCTATAAAAGCATATCATTCTTGCCTTTGAAGGCAAGGATAGAAGTACTGAAAATTCTGAAAAGTTCTAGGCGGCTGAGTTTTCTAAAAAATACTGTTCCATTAAAATTTTCTGAGATCCTTGAGGTGTTCTTTGTTAAAACGATCTCTGAATAGTCAGAAGTTGAAAATGAGATGAACTTGGTTTGATATTCAAGTATTTGGGTCATCTTTGTTTGGATTTTGATAGCTGGTTTTACGGATATATTGCTGGTTCAAGTTTGGGTTTTAAGTTGATCTTCCTCCGTTATTCCTGGGCTATTTTGCTGCTGAAATATTGTCCCTGCTACTACTGTTGCTAAACCTACTGTCTCACTTCTTCTTTGTTTCTTTCTTCTTCCAGGTACAAATTTCTGATTCCTTCATGATGTAAAGCTTGATTTAAGGATGAAATGGAAGCACTATTTTACTTTAGTTCTTTGTTTCCTTGACTGATGTTCATGTTCCTTCATTTACTCATAGTATAGTCTTAGTTGAATTCCATTTAAGTAGTCAAATTCTCATGCTGTAATTAATCGTGGACTGTGGAAACTGTGATGTATTTGGATTTCGTTGGCTGTTTAGTTTTAGTGTTATAAGTCAAATTTGCAATCCATGTTATCTGAATGTAAAAACAATTTGGGAATAGTTAGATTCTATTATTGTCTAGTATGTGTAAGATGGATATTTATGTAGTAGGTTGGTTAGACTACAGTAATTGAGCTACGTTGTTTGTGAAGTATGGAAATCCTCAGTAGTTTGATCTCTAACGGTGCTGATTCTTGTTGAGTGTCTTCAGGGTTCTATGGTCATGTTTTTAAATATTAGTTCAAGTTCAAATTTGGAATAGTGTGAGAGCATGAAAAATGATTATAGGATTAATATATTTACTGGTATAAGTATATATTCTGGGCTGGTTTCGAGCCCAATATGCTGGAACCCCTGATTCATTATCGGAGTTGATGTTTTTTTTTTAAAATTGAATTATAGGCTTTGGGCCCTTCAAGTTAAGTGGCAGACTTGAACTAAGGTTTTCTTCAACAATGGAGATCGTCCTTGTTTGAGTTACGACTTGATCTTGGGGCCTAAACTTTCTTGAATACTTGAGTGTTAGTTAATTCACAACATTAATAAGTTAAGTTTTTTAGAATAGAGGCAAACTTTAATAGATAACAATAGTGCATCTTTAGGACATCCTTTTAAAAATAAATTGAGGTGCACTGCGCCAAACAAATTCGTGAATTGCGTGGCCCTCTTTAATTATACCTTCAAAATCTTTAGAACACGGGGCGTGCCATTTAGCGAATTTTCATGGCCCTCGCAAAATTAACAACGCGTTAGTTGTTTTTAGGCGCGCTATTTAATAGTTTTACCTTCTTAAACTCGGGTGTGCATTTCATGTGACCCAAATCCAAATCCCAAAATGTTGAATAAGACGTGTTCCAGATTGCGGGTGCATTTCATGTGACGCGATCCAAAGACATATTTTAAACGACGTTCAACATTCTTTTAAAATTGAATAAAAGCGGTTAAAAACTAAAATTTGCACATAGGTTCAAAATGTATTAAAATCAGATAATTAAGCCAATTATAACAGTTGAGCGACCGTGCTAGAACCACGGAACTCGGGAATGCCTAACACCTTCTCCCGGGTTAACAGAATTCCTTTCTCGGATTTCTGGTTCGCGGACTGTTAAACAGAGTCATTCTTTTCCTCGATTCGGGATTTTAAACCGGTGACTTGGAACACCATAAATCTCCCAAATGGCGACTCTGAATCTTTTAATCAAAAACTCCCTTTTCGATTGTCCTTTAATTGGAATAACTCCCTTATATCCCTTTACGGGGTGTGGTGAAAAAAGAAGGTGTGACAGCTCTGGCGACTCTGCTGGGGACAAGAACCCAGAATCTCTGGTTCAGGGTTCAGAATTCGAGCTTAGAATAATTGTTATATTTGGTATTATCTGATTTTTCTACATGTTTCATGCTAAATGTGCTAAATGCTTTACCGCTTTGATATTTGGTGAATTATATATATAAACTGCTACGAAACCCTTCCTCTCTCTGAGTCTTCTACATCATGGAGAAGGGTGCACTTCGTGTGACTTCTCTTCTGTTTAGAGTCTTATCCCATTTAGAACGAGGTTCGGACAAGTTGCTAAGCCGGCGAAGCTTCTGTATCCCCGGTACGCTCTGACCCCCCCCCCCCCCCCCGGCTCGAGTTGTCCGCTCAGGTAAGCCAGGTCTAGAACAATAAACCCAGGTTTTAAACTTAGAATAACAAAACCTCATGCCGGATCCCTAGTACGAACGTTTGTTTGCATCATGTGCATTAAACTTAGGGGACTCAACACAGGGGTTGGGTCCGTCTAGGACAGGTGTACCCAAAATAACAAACCATTTTGATGCATCCTATGTGCTACATGTTACATTTATTCAAGAGTAAAAGGGTCATTTGGCGGATCAATGATAGCTGAGGGCAAATGAAAAAATGAAAAAAAAAACAATGAAAAAAAGAAAGAAAAAAAGAGGGTTAAGTGTGGAAATAAAGCAAGTAGGGATTGTTAAGAAAAAGACAAAAAAATGAAAAATTCAAAAAGATTTTGCTCTTTTTATCATTTTTCAAAAATCAAAAAATCAAAAAAAAAAGGAAAAAAGAAAATCCAAAAAGATTTTTGCATGTTTCATCATTTTCAAGGAAAAAGACAAAAAAACATATTTTCTCTAAATTAGTTGTTTTTTTTAAATTCTCGACTGTATCCAATCTGCCCGAACTACACGAACCTGATTCTCGTCTCCCGGGGCGGGATACGTAGGCAACCCACATAGGGTCCGGTCTTCCTAGTAAATCTTAGGTTCTTGGCTTTGCGGGGTCTTAGCCAAATTTTGCACTTCTAGCCACCTTTTGGCTAAATAAGTCATTTTGCAAAATAGCTGCAACCATGTCTTGCATGTGTCTTAAAGGGAATGTTATTGTCTCACATAATGTTGGTTTAAGTTTTCTCATACAGGTGTGGATTTACTTATCGGAGTTTGAGCATGACATACACCCCAGGATCACTGCATTCAGGAGCTGCTCGAGGAGTCATTTTATGTTTTTGAGTCAATTGTTCATGTTTTACTTTCTAGTCCTGTACAGTAGCATTCAGTCTTTTAGATGATGTTAGAGTTTGTAATAGTCTGGTTGAGTTTGCGAGTCTTTTGTTATTGTATTTCTTATTTTGTATTTGGAAAGGTGTTACAAGTCAAAAAAAAAAGAGAAATTTTGCATTATAGGTTTTCTTTAGAATACTAATTCTAGAAATGAAAAAAAAAATTCCTTTGAGGTTGTTTTTCCTTTAGGCAATTAATATCCGGGACTTTAAATGAATTGTTTTTATGTTTCCTTTAGTATATTGGGATCAAAATTCAAAAAAAAGAGAATTTTCTTTCAGTACTTCTTTAAAAGTTTTCTTTAAGGTATTAATCTCAAAAATCCAAAAAAAAGATTTTCTTTGGAAAACTAATGAAAAATGAAATTTTTTTTTATTTTCATTAGAACTTTAGGATATTGTACATAGAAGAAAAAAAGACGAACATATTTTATCTTTGGTTTATTTTCAGAGTTCCTCTTTTAGGCAATCAAAATTGAAATTCAAAAATATTTTTTTATCCTTCTCATTGTTTGTTTAGAAATCTTGCGTCAGGATATCAAATGAAAATTCAAATATTTTTCTATGGTTTACTCTTTAGATTTTCTTCTTCAAAAAAAAAAAAAAGAATCGAAAAATATTTTTTTCTCTTCTAGGGTTTTTCCTTAATAATTTCCCATAGAGTGTTTGTTTCGAAAAGAAAACAGAAGCAAAAAAATATATGCTCGTTAAGCTTGAGTTTGGAATAGGGTATAGAACATTAAGTCTGGAAAATTCAAAAAAAGGGTTTTGCATCTTTTATTTCTCTTTTCTCATCAGAGTAGTCATTAAGGTAAAAAAGAAAAAAAGAGAACGTCAATTTGTTTCTTGATCTTCCAGAACTACGCAAAGACCTGATTCATGCGGGGTCATGATACGTAGGCAACCTACATAGGGTTCGATCGAATCATTTTTTTTAAAAAAAAAAAGAAAAAAGGGGAAAGAATGAAAAAAAGGGGAAAAAGAGAGGTAGAATTGAGGGATGTGAGAAATGAGAAGGAAGAAAAAGAGCGATAATCAGAAAGAAAAGGAAAAAAAATGAGCGAGCTAAGAAGTGTGAGGAAAGAAAAGAAAAGAGAGGTTGAAATGAACAAATTGGGATGATGCCAACTGACCTTTGTACCCTCGAAGTCATTTTAGAACCGATAATTGTGGCTAGGTGCATTGCACATAAAGTGAGATTATCTTATATTAAATGCCCTAACGCTAAGGCGATGACTTCATTTTGTTGTGCTCGTAGCAGAAGGGTGGTTGGTTTATGGCTTTAAAGTGGTAACTCCTTTCTACAAAAAGTCAAAAGACAATGGCAGACAACAACAAAACTGGGTTGGTTGATACCGGGGCCCGAAAACAATTGGTTGAACAGGACAATGGGTTAATTGAAGAGGTAAAAATGTTGAGACAACACATGGCGGACATGTATCAGGCTTGGATGACTGGGAAAGCACCAACCCGACCACCACCTAGCTTCCCAGATGCTACCCTTACCCAAACTCCGAACACAATGCCAGATGATCCTCCATATTCTCCAGATACACCCGCCTATCACAGCTTGCCCAACCACCCTAGTAGCTCCATCACTCGTCTTCCAACTATCTCGTCCCAAAAGTGCCCTCATGTCACATCCATTAACCTTGACAATGAATACTCATTCAAGGCTCATGATGCCCAATACCACCCCTCAAAGGTTGCCCACAAGGTCCTTGATTCATACAAGAAGAGCTCCCGGGATGAGCTTCATGCTGAAAATGGAAAGGTTACAGGAAGAGAAGGGCGAGATGGGATGCCCAGAAGGCTGAGAGGCACAGAACAATCCTTAAAAAACAAGCGAGGAATGGGAGGCTAGGGTAGCATGACTTACAAAGAAATGTCTGTGTCCCATGACGTCCGCCTGCCTGCAGGATTTAAAATGCCAAAATTTAACTTGTATGATGGGTGTGGAGATCCGGTAGCCCACCTGAGGGTTTATTGCAATAAAATGAGAAGTGTTGGAGAGCAAGATGACTGTTGACGGCCTATTTCTGTAGGAGCTTGACTGGGGCAGCTTTGGACTGGTATACTCGTCAAGATGTCGGCAAATGGCCTACATTGGGTGACATGGCTCAAGATTTTGTTCGATACTTTCAATACAAATCAAGCGTTACCCCAGACCGCTCTTCCCTATCTAAGATGGAAAAGAAGCCGGAGGAAAGCTTTAGGGAGTTTGGGCTCAGATGGAGGGAGCAAGCTGCACGAGTCAGTACCCCGATTGGTGAAGAAGAGATGGTTGAGCTTTTCCTGCGAGCCCAAGGGCCCACCTACTTCAGCCATTTGATCCCGGCCTTAGGAAAGCCTTTCAATGATGTGTTAAAAATGGGGGAGCTAGTAGAAGAGGGAATCAAGTCAGGCAAAATCGTGAGTTGTTCGGAGGACATTCAGAACATTCCAGTAAGTTTGGGTGGAAGAAAGAGAAACAGAAAAGATGATCTGATGGGCTTTCCTGATCAACACTTCCAGCCTCGACATCGTCCCCGTGGATATCCTTGTGTAGCAGATGATCCTCCCCAATGCTACTTCTCTCCACAGAACTCCCAAAATCGTACATCACTTTCCCGGTACCCAGCTCCACAGAATGCCAATCCACCCCCACGAGCATACCGAAAACCTCCTGGATCAGGTTTCCGGCCCAATCAAGCGTTTAAGAACGAAAGGCTGCTGAAAAAAGAAAAGGCTTTCACCCCTATTGGAGAATCATATGCCAGTTTGTTCCAAAGGTTGAAGCAATTGGACATGTTGAAGCCGATTCAGATAAAAATGCCAAACCCTCTGTCAAAGAAGTTTGATTCTTCTCAAAGGTGCGCATATTGCTCAGATGCCCCGGGGCATGACATAGAGAAGTGTTGGAATCTGAAGAAAGCAATTCAGAAGCTTATTGATGCAGGTGACATTGTCGTGCAAAATCCGGATGCAGCAAACACTAGCCAAAGCCCATCACCTGTGCATAATGAGACGCATATGGTGGGCTTGATTTATTTTGAAAAGGAATGTGAGAATTCTTCTGGGAGCCTCGGAGGTCCAAGGGCTACCAAGCTTTCAGCACTATCAGAGGTTGATCTTAAGAACGAGCCGGCAAAAGGAACCCAAAAGCAATTTGCTAAGAACAACGTGATGAAGACTTGTGAAGGTCCTAGTATTGTTGATGCAGAATTCAGTGGCTAAGATACCGTGCTTGGTAATTGGAAAGACGCTCCATTTCTTGGTCAGCCGGAGTGGAGTTTTGGTGGTTTATTTTGTTGTCATTTCTGTTGTCCGGGTTATTTCAGGGTTGTAATCCGGATATTGTCTTGTGACTCAAACCCTTCTATCCTTTCATTTTTCCTTATTTGTCTAGTCGTAGTAGCTCGTTTAATGTTGTCTAGTTTTGTTCCAGGGTTGTACCCCAGTTTGTTTTGCTTGTCTTGTTGTTCGAATCGTTTTACCGTCTGTCTAATGCAATTTCCTGTTATCTGTTATTTCTAGTCATTTTCTTTTGTTTAGTTCTCTCCTCTTTTTATAGTTCTTTTCATGCCGGTTCTAGTGACATGACATGCATCCCTAATTCTCAGCCTGAGCTCAAAAGTTAGTTTAGTCATGAGGCATTGAAACAATTTGGAATATGATAGGGACATTTGAGGGAAATAAGTACAGATTCGGACACTTTGAGATCATTCGAAGCCCGAACCATGTGAAACTGGGGTAGATAGAACATAGAGAAACCCTATTGAAATGCATCATCCGCATCAGGTTGAAGCCAAAGGCAAGTTTGCCCAATTGTCAGGGGCCGTTCATGGTAAGGAAAGTGAGAGTGTTGTCCAATGGTGCTTTGTATTCAACAGATGTAGGAGGCAAATGTGCGGATATGGTTATCAAGTCTGATACAATCAAGATGTTACAAATGTTTTCCTTGGTTTATTTAATTGTGTTGTTTGTACTTGGCATGTTTTGAAGATTGGAATGACGAAGGCATTTTGTTCTGCTATCTAAACACTTTATCCTTTGTTACCCCTTTGAGCCTTATTTGTTTTCTTTCATACCCCTCTTTTGGAATCAGTAGCGAAGTTCAGAAACGCAAGCGCAAAGGATAAGTAAAGGAAAAAGAGAAAGGAGAAAGAAAAGAATGAAAAGAGAAAGAAAAGAAAAAACAAGAGAAAAGAGAGAAAAAAAAGAGAAGAAAAAGAAAAAGAGAAAAAAAGAAAAACAACAAAACAACAGAAGGGAAAAGAAAGGAAAAGAAAATAAAAGAGAAAAGAAAAAGAAAAGGAGCAACAACAAAAGTAGTCTCATGAACTACGTTCGACCTGATTCCTTTTATGAATACGTAGGCAGCCTCATGGTTCGGTCCCATCATAATAAAAATCCAAAAGTCCCCAAGCAAGAAACTGGGGCAGAAGTTGCGGTTGTGCAAGAGATTTGATTCCGAAAGTTGTAATTTTGAACCCATTTGAATTGTTTTGAGCCTTTGATACCCTTTCTTTCTAACCCTGTCCAAAAGCCTGCATTACGGTCCAAAGAAAGACCATCTGATCAGTCTTCGAGAAATGCCAAGTCGAGCAAGTAGAGGTGATTCATATGAGGGACAATACTCTGGTTCAAACAGGAAAAAAGGAAAAATGAGAGAGTCTTATCGATGAAAACCCTCACGGGTACCGTAAGGCGATGAAAGCTGAGAGAAATAAAAATGAGAGAGTCTTATTGGTGAAAACCCTCACGGGCACCTTGAGGCGATTGTAAGTTGAGAGAAAGAACAGAATGAGAGAGGCTTGATGGTGAAAACCCTTCGGGCACTACAAGTCGAATAAGGATTGTGAATCAGATTGGATAAGCGGAGCATTGAAGCCCAGTTTCACGGCAAAAAGGCACGACAAGAGCTGAACATCAGATTTGCTTAACAGAATAGGTCGCAGGTGCATGTCATGGTCATTAGAGTTGGTATCCACATCCGATAGGTTTCTACTCTACAGTTTTCTTGTTAGGAATCATCTCTTTCCATTGTCCTTGTCGACGCCCCCTTTTTCTAAAGCAAAATCGGGTTTACGATATTTGGGAAGACAACTCTATTCCCGTTTGGGAATTGGGTTTTTGGAATTGAAGAGTCGCCACCTAATGATTGAGTGCATTAGGACACTAAGAAGGTTTTTGAGTTGGAGAACCAGAGTTCGGGTAAGGGCTAGAAATTATCTCAAGGGGAAGGTGTTAGGCACCCCTCAAGATCCACTAGTGTGGTTCCCGGCCATGCTATGTTGTGACTTTAATGCAAATAGATACACAAAGGATTTTACACATAAGGGTTGCAAATAAATACGTGACAAGTATGTGGGGATCAAGGTCTAAATGATCTACAATTTGTTTAAAAGGGGGACTAAACGCGAAAAATTAATCAGTACATTGAATAAACAAAGAAGAAAAATCTGAAAGAAAAGGCATAATGCAGTAAAATTAAGGAGGGTTTTGAGTAGTGAAAAGACAGGATTTTATTGATATTAAACAAAGTTGTATAAGAAAAGGGGTCCTAGGTTTATAAATCACATAGATCATCCACACAACACCGGTAGTCAATTGTACGCGTAGTGTTATCGTGTGATCATCATCTCCATGTCTACCCTTCCCACCCCGTTAAGGTATTAAGCGTGAAATAGTCTCGTTTACTTATTGCATGCTATTACCCGTCCCACCTATCAGTCCTGGAGGCTTTTAGGACTACTAATCCTAAAGGGAAGAAGCTTGGCTTTTCAGAGGTTTAAAAAGGTTAAAATACTAAGGCGTCAAACAAAACACATGAAAGCAGTTATGGGAGCACAAAACAATTAAGGCTCAGATAAACCTCCTTTAATCACATAAAATTATGTAGTTTAGCATGTCTTACATGTACTGATTAGGTCGAAATTATGCTTAACGTTAGGCAGGCTAGTTCATTACATATTTTTAGGCAAGAAGTTTGCATTAGGCTCGCCTGGCTGCAACTTATCGAAGACCAGTGCAATTAATTAACTACATACTTGTTTGCCTACGTGATGGCCTATAGGCATGGCATCTACTGGTTTCAGGAATAAAGAAACAAACTGATTAAGAAAGTTGCCAGTTTTAACAGAATGATTCGAGTTCTGTAATTAGTGCTAATCTTAAAACGGGTGATTCAGATTTGATTGATAATTCCTATAGGCATGCTTTCTGGCGTTGTTAATTTAAACACTTTTTATAGGCGTAGCGAAAGCGCAGAAATACTATAAGCATGGTATCTGAGTATTGTTAGTTTTTAACCCTATAAATAAGTTTGCCTAGTGAACAATGCATGCATAGAGTCTGGATTTCTGGTTACTTATAGGCGTGGTATCTATATGGATGCATAAACCTATAGACATGATATCTATATGGATGCATAAACCTATAGACATGATATCTATGTGGATGCATAAACCTATAGACATGGTATCTACGTGTGATATGCAAATGTGCAAAGCTGTAGGCAAGATACATGAGTGCAGAAATGTGGTAATTCCCTATGAGCATGATATCTACCCCTTTGCATGCATGGTTACCCTTCCCTTTTCACTAATCACCCCAGAGGTTATTACAAAATTTTATTACAGACCAAGATGAATCAAAAAACTGGAAATAAAATTACAATCAGAACTCTTAAGCTGCATCCAAGGAGCCTAATTCAAACCCAAGGTCTAACAATATAATATGAGCCAACTGCCAGGATCAGGTTCCAAAGCCTTTCTCTTATCTGGGATGTGTCAAAGTTCCAAGGAATTTCAAGAACTCCAGGCAATGCTCACACCCAGATATCATAACTGAATGAAAGTGCAGTGTGGAAGGGCCAGCCCTCCAATGTCCAAGTTCAGAGGGAGCTCAAGGTCCCAAGGCAAGGCTCATTGGAGGGGGGCAGAACTTAGAGTCTAGGAACAAGTGCAAGTGCAGTAGAGGGGGTTAGGGATTGCCAAGGCAGGCTGGTGGTCATGCCCAGCCATATGGTAGGCTGGCACACCCCTGACCAGCCTGTCAGCCAACAATTAAGAGTAAAGACCTATTAAAGGTCAGACTATGGTCTGGACAGTGATTAGGACACTGCCAGACCAAAGTCTCAAACTCAGCATACATATAAAGGGGAATAGGGTTTGGGATTCATAAAAGAACAGAAACAATGAAATTAAAACTTGCAGAAAGTTACAACATGTAGACAGTAAACCAAACAAGGAATGGACTATACAATAAACACATAGGGGGAGAGGCAGGAATTAAACATAAGAACATACCAGTTGCAGAAAAGTAAGGAAGGAAAAGTAGGATTCTTTCAAGCAAAGCCACAATCAGAGAAAGCCCTTTATGCTTGTGAGTTCAGAGAACTCGAGTGTTTGTGAAAATTCTAAGTGTATTTGAGAGTATTCGGTGAAAGTAATCAGAATTGATCGCGTGTTTGAAAGTGTAGAAGGGCATCCCCTTTTATAGTGCAGAGAAGCAAGTAGGAAAGGTAAGAAAACCTTTGAAAATCACTCTCAAATATTCTTCCTTCAGTCAAGGGATTTTAATTTCAAACGGGAGAATGTAAATAAGGAAAGGAAATTTGAGTAAAATCTGTCACAGTAGCATAAGAAGGGAGAATACATAAGGTTTATTTAAGGAAAGCATTCAACAGTACTCGATTTGTAAAGAGGAAGGAAAGGGAATCAATCAGACAACTAGCAAAATCAAAGTAAACAGGTTTGATTCGAATGAACCCAGTCAGGAATAGGTAGAGGAGGGCTCAAACAAAGAAAATCAGTAGCAATCAGTCGAGACCCCATCAAAGGAGTCCAAAATCAATCAAGTAGTTGTCAGAACCTTTTGAAAGAGGAGTTTCTCATATATAAAGCAAACAAATCAAACAGAAAGTCTAACATTGCAAGGTTTAGGATCATAAAACAAAAGAATACGAGTTCAGTCATAGATTCATAGTGCGTCTGAAGGTCCAGGATCCCAAAGTGAAACCCTAATCCAGTTTATCAAATAAACCCCCCAAATTCTAGGGTTTCAAATCGAATCAAACACAGAAATGAGAAGGCAAGTGACCAGACTCAAAGAGTCTCATGAGAAACAAACAGACCATGATAGTAGGTTTGAAACAATCAGAGAAACAAAATCGATTTGAGAGCATAAAAGGACACGTTTTGGAAACTCGGAACTTAGACAAGTCCAGAATAGACGAAACATGCTTAACAAGAACACAAACAGAGTTCAGAAAAGCAAAAGTCAAGAAACTCAATAGTAAACACACATGGTAGAAGAGTGAGGAAAATTTAACACAGATTAATCATGTGAGCACACATATAAAAGAAAAGAAGGACAATACATGCGTAATAGAGAAGGAAAACATACGAGCATAATACAGACAAACATCTAAAAGAAAAGAACAGCAAGAATCAAAAGACTTTCAAAAACCCTAATTTGAAATCAAATGATTTTTGAAAAGGAAATTTGGGGAAAACACTCAAAACGTCAAGAAGAACATAGACATAGCACAGATCTAAACAAATAACGGTGAAAGAACCTCGAATGGCTTAGGGTTTCAGAGAAACCCTAGAATTGAGAAAGGCTTGGAAGAACTAGATCATATCCTGAGTCGAAACGGTCAGGAATCAAGCTTCCAGTGCTTGAACATGCCGAAGCGTGGCCGGAAAACCATAGATCTACGGATCTGAGATGGATCTAAAAAGAGACCATCGAGGTCAAGCTTCCAAACTTCGAGTAGCTCAGGCTTAGGGGTGAGAGAGGGTGAGTACAGGCCGTCTATGGCAGGAGATGCCATGGATTCCGGTGGGAATGAGGTGAGATAAGGCGGGAGGTGATTAGTGTTTAGGAGAGGTTAGAGAGCGTTTCAGAGATGAGGGGTTTCAAGGGCGGCGCCTTTGTGCAAATGATTTAGGGTTAGAGGGGTTGGGTGATTAAAAAAGGAAAGGAAGGATATTGACCGTTGATCAAAATGATCAACGGCTCAGATTTAAAAGAAAGCCGGGCGGGTTTAGCAATTGGGTCGTTTAATTTGGGGCGGAATTGGGCCAGATTAAGGCTACAATTGAAAGGGGGAAGGGTAGTTATTGAAATAGAAATAGGCTAAGTGTTGAATAGCCAATTTTCCCCTTTTTATTTTATAAAAATAATAATAATGATTTCAAAAGCAAATTAAAAATGCTAGGCCAAAAAATACTGTATAAATATTAATTTAAAAAATACTGGAAATAATTTTTGTAGCTATAAAATGCTATTAATCGTAAAATAGGCTATAATTGCAATTACATGCAATTTAGCTTTAAAAATACCAAATAAATTTGTAAAAATGTACAAAAATCACCTTAATTATATTTTGGTGTAAATATGAGAATGAAATAAGTTATTCACCAAAAATGATTATTTGGGAATAATTATTGGATTTTGTGGTATTAAAATAGGTAGTAAATTGGTTTAGAAAAATCATTAAAAATACCAAAACTCTTGGGTGTGCTTATATATGCACATACATGCTATTTTGGAAGTATTTTGGGTACAAAAATACCTAGGGAAAAATTGGGTATCAACAGCTGCCCCTCTTTACCCGAGGAGGATGAAAGAGTTGTCGGGTAAAGATAAGATGGCCAATTTTGACCGGAAGCGGCGATTTGAAAAGAATTTTGACCGAGCTCTGGTTTCCGAGCTGCCTACATATCCCTGGTCTTACAGGAATCAGGCCATATGTAGTTCAGGAACCATTGACGGAACGTGCTGGTGGAGATTTGAAAAGGACGGACGCGAGGCTTAGGTTGCAAGAGGAAATTTGACAGGCTGCGGGAACCGGAGTGGGATCGCTCCTGCTGAGACGGCCATTTGCTAGCCGGTGTACCTGCAAGTAGGCAGTGCAACATATATTGGGTATAAATTAAACGTGATGCAAGTTCCCATTGGACCATGAATGCTGTCTTTGGACGGTCAGGATGACGTCTTCGGACTATGACGTCCCGGGCCATGAAGAGCGTAAATAAAGATTCGCAGGCTGTGAAATGATGTTCTCGGGCTATGCGGATGGTGCCTCCGAACCATGATGCCTTTGAATAATGGTGTGCAGAATATAAAGCGGGGTCCTCGGGCCATGGCATGGCGTTCTCGGGCTATGAAAATGGTGCCTCCGAACAATGACGCCTTTGGACAATTTGGCGATATTTCAGCCCATGAAATGCAGGATTTGGCGATATTTCAGCCCATGAAATGCAGGATTTGGCGATATTTCAGCCGATAAAATGCAGGATTTGGCGATATTTCAGCCGATGTGAAGAAGAAATGTAAATGGTGATATTTCAGCCGACAGAAATTTAAATAAAGCTGGCGATATTTCAGCTGATATAAAGGAGAAATGTAAATGGCGATATTTCAGCCGATGTAAGGCATAAATATAAATGGCGCTATTTCAGCCGACAAGGATTAAAATAAAGTTGGCGATATTTCAGCCGATAATGATTAAATATAAACTGGCGATCTTTCAGCCGATATAGAGATTTAAATGCAGTTGGCGATATTTCAGCCATGCAAAGATTTGAATAAAGTTGGCGATATTTCAGCCATGCAGGATTTAAATAAAATTGGCGATATTTCAGCCATGCCGGCGGAGACAATGCTTAGTCTCAGAAGGCAGAAAGGTAGCCTTATGCAATGCAAGAAAAATGCAGGATGGAGGTAGAGCTTAACCTCGGAAGGCAAAAAGGTAGCCTTATGCAATGCAGAGAATGCAGATGGAGACAGTGCTTAGTCTCGAAAGGTAGAAAAAGTAGCCTGATGCAGTGCAAGAAAATGCAAATGGAGACAATGCTTAGTCTCGAAAGGCAGAAAAAGTAGCCATATGCAGTGCAAGAAAATAGAGGTGAAGAGTGACAAAATTTCTTAGCTGAGAGATGATAGCTGCTAGTTGATTGTCACTGTGGCGGCTGGGGATGTTGCGTGCGAGTAGCACTTGAGAATAGGTGATGATTCTGGGAGTTGTATTCCTGAAAAGTATGAGTTTGTAACCGTATCCGATTATTCTATGTCTTGGGGTACCTGCATTCAAAGAAGGATTGTGAGTTTTGTCAAGGGGAAGGTTAGTTCGTCTTCCTGCGGACCGCGCTCATCCTACTCGGCTCTTGCTTTCATTGGGGTAGCATTGCTGACAAAGCTGTTCTTGATAGTATTTATGCATGATTTAGCAAAATAATAAAATATGATGTAAATACGTAATAGGTAAAATGATTTTAGATGAACCGACGACTGCGACACGGTTCAAGATATCGCAACCTCTTTTGCTCCGGAATTTTGAGGGTCCTCCTGAAAATTCTGCCCTGGTTTACTGAGCTGGTGCTTCTGACGGCTGCGCATGATGATTGGCGGAGATCAACTTCGGAATTTTGAGGGTCCTCCTCAAAATTCTGCCCCAGTTTCCAGTATCGGGGAAAAATGGAAATTTTATTGAATTGTGACCGAACCCATAGGGCTGCCTACGTATCCCCTCTTAAACGGGAATCAGGCAAGCGTAGTTCAAATTACATCATACAGAAATCATAATGATTACACATAATAGCGTTTGACTGCATCTGAATTAATTGGCTTTGGCCAGACTTCTCCATCCATCTCTGCGAGTATGAGGGCTCCCCCGGTTACAACCCGGTGAACCATGTACGGACCTTGCCAGTTGGGAGAGAATTTCCCTTTGGCTTCATCTTGATGCGGAAAAATCTTTTTCAGTACTAACTGCCCTGGCGCGAACTGTCTTGGTCTGACTCTCTTGTTGAAAGCTCTGGTCATTCTATTCTGATAAAGCTAACCATGGCAAACTGCATTCAGTCTTTTTCCGTCTATAAGAGCTAATTACTCGTAGCGACTTTTTACCCATTCTGCATCTTCAAGTTCTGCTTCCTGCATAATTCTCAGGGAGGGAATTTCTACCTCGGCTGGGATGACTGCCTCGGTACCGTAAACCAACATATAGGGTGTCGCACCAGTCGATGTGCGGACTGTGGTACGGTATCCCAATAGAGCAAATGGTGGCTTCTCCTGCCACTGCTTGTGTTTTTCTATCATTTTCCTTAGTATCTTTTTGATGTTCTTGTTGGCTGCTTCTACAACTCCATTCATCTGAGGTCTGTAGGCTGTAGAATTCTTGTGCTTGATCCTGAAGGTTTCACACATTGCTTTCATCAGGTCGCTGTTGAGATTGGAACCATTATCAGTGATGATTGACTCTGGGATGCCGAACTGGCAAATGATACGGTCGTGGACAAAGTCTGCCACGAACTTCTTGGTCACTGCCTTATATGATGCTGCTTCAACCCATTTGGTGAAGTAATCAATTGCCACTAGAATGAACCTGTGCCCGTTTGATGCGGCAGGCTCGATAGGTCCGATGACATCCATTCCCCAAGCGGCGAACGGCCATGGTGAGCTTGTTGCATTGAGCTCGTTAGGAGGCACCTTTATCATATCTGCATGTATCTGACAGCGGTGGCACTTTCGGACATACTGGATGCAGTCTGTCTCCATAGTCATCCAAAAATAACCAGCTCGGAGTATTTTCTTGGCTAAGACGAAACCATTCATGTGCGGGCCACAGGTCCCTGCGTGAACCTCATCCAACAACCTGGATGCTTCCCTTGCCTCGACACACCTTAGTAATCCCAAATCGGGAGTCCTCCTGTACAGGATTCCTCCGCTGTGAAAGAAGTGATTGGATAACCTTCGCAGTGTGCGCTTTTGAGTAGTGTTTGCAAGTTCTGGATACTCTCCTGTTGACAGATACTTCTTAATGTCATGAAACCATGGTTTTCCATCTGCTTCTTCCTCGACATGAGCACAGTAGGCGGGTTGATCCTGGATTTTTACTGGGATGGGATCAATGAAGTTCTTATCCGGATGTTGAATCATGGATGATAGAGTGGCCAATGCATCGAGCGAACTCATTCTGTACTCTGGGAACATGCCGGAATTCTGTCTTTGTAAACCTCTTCCTCAATTCTTGTACATGATGCAAATATGGGAGTATTTTGGAGTTCTTGGTTGCCCATTCTTCTCGGACCTGATGTATGAGCAAGTCTGAATCCCCGATCACTAGTAACTCCTGAACGTTCATGTCAATGGCTAGTTTGAGCCCTAAGATGCAGGCTTCGTACTCGGCCATGTTGTTGGTGCACGGGAACCTGAGTTTGGCGGACACCGGATAATGTTGGCCTGTTTCTGATACTAGAACTGCTCCTATGCCAACTCCCTTAAAGTTTGCTGCTCCATCGAAAAACATTCTCCAGCCATCATAGGATTCTGCAATGTCTTCTCCTACGAAGGAGACCTCCTCGTCAGGAAAATACGTCTTTAGAGGCTCGTATTCTCCGCCCACGGGGTTTTCGGCAAGATGATCGGCTAGTGCTTGTCCTTTGATCGCTTTCTGAGTCACGTAGACAATATCAAACTCACTCAGCAATATTTGCCATTTGGCCAGTTTGCCCATGGGCATGGGCTTCTGAAAGATGTACTTTAGCGGATCCATCCTCGATATGAGATAGGTGGTGTAGGCACAGAAATAATGCCTCAACTTCTGAGCTACCCAAGTCAGAGCACAACACGTGCGTTCTAGTAGGGAATACCGGGCCTCGTACGGGGTGAACTTCTTACTGAGATAGTAGATGGCTTGCTCTTTTCTCCCCGTTTCATCATGTTGTCCCAAAACACAACCAAATGCTCCATCCAGTACTGCAAGGTAGAGCAATAGCGGTCTGCCTGGTTCGGGCGGAACCAGAACTGGCGGCGTTGACAGGTATTCCTTGATTCTGTCGAAAGCTTTCTGACAATCATCAGTCCATTTAGTGGCGGCGTCCTTCTTCAACATCTTAAAGATTGGTTCGCAAATGACTGTGGACTGGGCTATGAACCGGCTGATATAGTTGAGTCTCCCCAAGAAACTCATAACCTCTTTCTTGTTCTTTGGCGGTGGCAAGTCTTGAATGGCCTTAACCTTTGATGGATCTAGTTCTATTCCTCGTCGACTTACGATGAACCCAAGCAGTTTTCTGGCAGGAACCCCGAATGCACATTTGGCGGGATTCAGTTTCAAGTTGTACCTTCTCAATCTGTTGAAGAACTTCCTCAGATCTTCCATGTGGTCAGTGGCTTTCTTGGATTTGATGATGACATCGTCTACATACACCTCGATCTCTTTGTGTATCATGTCATGGAAAATAGTAGTCATGGCCCTCATGTAGGTGGCCCCAGCATTCTTTAATCCGAACGGCATCATCTTGTAACAATACATTCCCCATGGCGTAATGAAGGCTGTCTTTTCGCGTCTCCTTTGTCCATACATATCTGATGATATCCAGCAAAACAATCGACAAATGACTGCAGCTCATGCTTGGCGCAGTTGTCGATCAGGATGTGTATGTTTGGCAAAGGGAAGTCGTCTTTTGGACTGGCCCGATTGAGGTCCCGGTAGTCGACACAGATTTTGACCTTCCCGTCCTTCTTTGACACTGGCACAATGTTTTCTAACCATGTTGGATACTCCACTACCCTGAGAACCTTGGCTTTGACTTGCTTGGTAACTTCTTCCTTGATTTTCAAACTCATGTCTGGCTTGAACTTTCTGAGCTTCTGTTTTACCGGCGGACATGTCGGATTTGTTGGCAATTTGTGAGCTACAATAGATGTACTGAGACCGGTCATATCATCATATGACCAGGCAAATATGTCCTCATATTCCTTTAAGAACTCCGTGTACTCTTTCTTTTCTGACGGTGACAGGTGAACACTGATGCGCGTTTCCTTGACATTCTCTGTATCCCCCAGGTTGATAACCTCAGTCTCGTCCAGGTTAGACTTAGGTCTATTCTCAAAGTCCTCGACCTCTTTAACGATCTCTTCTGGTATCTCATCCTCTTCTGAGTCTATATCCGTTTGTTGCGTTACCTCGTCGCATGTCACATTCATCGGTTCATGAAGATAAGTAATAATAATGTTATGTAAAGTAAAGTAAATGGTAGAGAAAAAGAGATAATAAGAGCGAGATTTATAAAAAATTGAAATGCTTTAATAAATGCTGAAAGAATTGTTTTGAACATCGGGGCTCTTTTCAAAATTCAAAGATAATACTGAAGGGAAATCAACTAGCGAAAAATAAAAGATAATGCATAATGCTTTGTTCAGCCTTGCTACCCCGAAGCTCTCCGGGCCTTGGTGGTTCTGACGGACCAATTGTTGAGGCGCTCTCCTCGGTTCACTGCCTGTATGGAAGGGCCTTCCTCCCCTTCCTCCTCGAGAATGACGTGACAGTCCATATTGTCGTCTTCCAAGAACAGGTTCTTCATTGCTGCTAATGCTTCATCTTCCTCTGTCCCATATATGATGTCGGCCGGCTGGAAAGTCTGTTCCAGGCGGGGTATAGGGTGCTCCAGCGGATAGTAAGGGCCGCGCCATGGTGGCGACCAGTTCCTGAATTCTTGCCAAGTATATCCATACCCTAACCCGAAAGTGGTGCCATGCTTCTTCAGTTTGATAGGCTTGGTGATTCCCTGGAGATTCTTGCCGAGCCCTTTTCCAGGTTCATACCCGCTCCAGTTTAGTATACTCTCTATCTTGTTATCCCACCACTTATCTTTGTCCACGGCGTTGACTCGCTCAATCTGGTGGTAAGTTTCTCCTCCTAGCTTCCTTCAATTGCTGGGATGGTTTGGCGACTGTATATGGGGTTACTCCCGTCACCATGAATAATCACTTCTTGATGATTCCACTCGAACTTTACTGCCTGGTGCAGGGTTGATGCTACGGCTCCAGCGCCGTGGATCCAACGTCGTCCCAGTAGTAAGTTGTAGGATGCTGGGATGTCTATTACTTGAAAATCAACATCGAACCAAGTTGGCCCCATTTGCAGACATAAACTGATTTTCCCAATAGTGGACCTTTGGGAACCATCAAAAGCTTTGACGTTGATAGCCCCATCCTTGATTTCATACAGACTCTTCCCCAATGTTCTGAGGGTCACCAATGGACAAATGTTGAGGCTGGATCCTCTGTCAATCAAAGTTCTGGTGATGAAATAGTCTTCACATTGCACAGTGATGTGCAACACTTTGTTGTGGCCTAAACCTTCAGGGGGCAACTCATCCTCGTGGAAAGTGATCTTATGACTCTCCAATACCTGCCCGACCATGTTCGCCATTTCTCCTCCAGTTATATTGCTGGGTACATATGCCTCGCTTAGTATCTTCATCAGAGCGTTCTTGTGTGTCTCGGAGCTCTGCAGTAGAGCTAGGATGGAGATCTGTGCTGGTGTTTTATTTAACTGATCAACAACTGAGTATTCTTTTGCCTGTATCTTCCGCCAGAGATCATCGGGCCCAGTTTCGATAGGCCGTCCAGAGGCCTGCTTACTTGATTCAACCAAATGTTCCGGAGTATAAATTCTGCCGGTCCTGGTCATACCCTGTGCTGCGATTGCTTCTCCAGACCTAGTCTTTCCCTTCCTTCTTGCCTCGGCGGTGTAATCCCAAGGTATGGCCTGTGTATGGAATGGCGTTACGGCTGACATTGCTACAGGAATGGGCACTTTTGTTTTGGGTGGCAACACAGCAACTTCGAATGGTACTTTTGGAGACCCAAACTCCACCTCAATCGACTCTGCGGTCCTTTCAGATGACGGTGTTTCAAACTCGAGAGGCACAGACATGTTTACTTCAGCATCCCCAGAGGGCTGGATCTGGACTACAATTGGATTCAGTGTGACGGCTGGTTTCTTAGGCTCGTCACCCCCGGCAATTAATCCAATCGACCCCTTGGGATCCCAATCATCTTCCACTTCAATCATATGCACACCACCACCCTTATGATCAGGCAAGGGATTGTTTCGAACATTCGGAGCAGGTTCTTTGGCCACGATGATTTTGTTGTCAATTAGAGCTTGGATTTTATCTTTCAGAGATCGGCACTCATCGATGGTATGTCCTTTCATGCCGGAATGGTATGCACAGGTTTTGTTTGGGTTGACCCATTGGGAAGGATTTTCTGGAGTTATGGCAGGGATTGGGGTGACGTAACCAGCAGCTTTGAGCCTTTCATATAGCTGGTCGATTGGCTCGGCGATGGCGGTGTATTGCCTGCGAGGTTTGTGGTCAAAGTTAGGGCGTGGCCTGGGGAAGTTTTGGCGGGCGGGAGGTGATTGGTAGTGGGCATTATAGGCTTGGTAGACGGGTGCAGTTTTGGAATATCTTGGTGAGGTGGGTTGATATGTGGGAGAGGGAGATGATTGGTAAGCGGGTGATGGAATTTGGTAAGAAGGCGGAGGTGCTTGGTAGTTGGGAATAGGCTGGTATGTGAGAGGGGGTACCGGGTAGGCTTGGTATTTTATTGGGGACTTGGTTCGCTGTGCAACCATCACGGCACTCACGTCCTTTTTCTTGGACGCGCCACCAGATTGTAGGGCTTTGTTGGTAGCCTGCAGTGCTTCAAAATTAGTGACCATTCCGCTCTTAATGCCCTCTTCAATCCTTTCTCCTAGCTTGATGATATCGGAGAATTTCTGGCCCTCTATCAACATTAACCTCTCATAGTACTGCGGATCTTGAGCTCGGACGAAAAATCGGTTCATCTGCTCTTCCTCTAAGGCCGGCCTGACCTTAGCAGCCTCGGATCTCCATCGAGTAGCATACTCGCGGAATGTCTCAGTAGGTTTCTTTTTCAGATTCTGGATGTAGAAGACATCTGGTGCATTTTCTGTATTGAATCTGAAGCTATCCATGAAATCGGACGCCATTCCTACCCAGCTTGTCCACTTCTTGGGATCTTGGCTGATGTACCAAGATAGCGCGTCGCCTTTCAAACTTCTCATGAAGAGTTTCATGCGAATCTTTTCATCTCTTCCTACGCCGACCAGCTTATCACAGTAGGTCCTCAGATGGACTCTAGGATCCCCCGAGCCGTCAAACATTTTGAACTTAGGAGGTTTGTACCCCTCGGGAAGTTAAACGTCCGGCTGGATGCAAAGATCCTCATAATTCAGCCCTTCAATGCCTTTGTTTCCTTCAATGCCCTGTACTCGACTAGTCAATTTCTTGAGCTCGGCAGCCAGGTTCTTGATGAGAGAATCTTTGTCATCAGATTCTGGTGTGTTTGTAATGGGTTGAGTGTATTTTGGTAGGGTTTCCACATAGATGGGAGCGTGGTGGGGATGATCATTTGATGGTTCAGGGATGAGGAGTGGAGTGTTGTTGGGATGTGTGTTGCAATGAGTAGCGGGTTGTTTCTGCGGCTTCGGGATGTTCTGTGGAGGCATGGGGTGTTGAAAGTTGTTGTCGGGAGTAGTGAGGGAGAATGACAGATTCGCCAAGTTCCGAACTTGGTCTAGTTCTTCTTGAAATTTCAGTAACTTCTGTTCGAGCTGAGCAGCACTTTCTTTGGATACCTGAATACCCTGAGGAACCTCTACCCTTTCAACTGAATTCTCCTTTCTGGCGTTGTTCAAATCTTCCATTTTTGCTTTGTTTTTGCTTTTGATAGGACTTGGAGGAGGAGGAGGTGGAGGACCCTTAGATCTTGTGGAGTAGGATGATGATGTCAGAATGCACGAACTAACCTTTTTGGGAAGGGGATTAAAAAAATAAAAGTAAAAACAACAAAAAGGTAACAAGTTAGTACGGATTCTGTGAAAGAAATATTGCAGTATTTAAACACATAGTACAAGAATATAAATCGTGTCCTAGATTGGGTGCCTCGTTGTGCCCGAGGTAGGCCTAGAGACAAGTTGATTTGGAGAACTTATAATGCTAAATGCCTCATTTTATTGATAAAAATAAGACAAATCCCAAAACGACACTAAAATTGCATAAGGTAAAGAATGTCACTAATGGCCGTTGGCCTTATTACATTTCAAAGCAGAAAAGAAAAGAAGCTCCTAACTTTTTGGTCCCAGAAGGACCTTCCCTAGACTCGGCATCTTTGGCTCCATCGAACAGCGTCACCAGCTCACGTAATCCTAGTAGCAGATAAGCCCTAGCCAAATGTCCTCCTTCATTTCCTTCGGCGTTTTGGCAATTCTCGATCCTCCGAATGAACTTCCCTTCCAGCTCTACTAACCCTCGCTCCAAATGCCCTAGGCGCTTGTTGGCTCTGACAGCCATATCCTTCCATTCCTCGATCAACTTTTGATTTGCCTCTTGATTCTCCTGATGCTCGCTCTCGCACTCCCTGATCCTCTTGTGCAACTGGTTGTACTTAACCTGTATCTCAGCCCTTTCGTCGATGACCCTGTGACCTCGAACATATCCGGGCTGTCCTAACTTAGCATGATCTTCTTCTAGCCAACCTGGATAGTATAAGGTGTAACCGGCATGATACCTGTCAGGTTCTATGGAATCCCTCTCCAGGACGACCTTGCTGTTCCACATTTGTTGAGCTTGACATTTGTATGGGCTATCGTCGTCTTGGAAATCAGCCCTGAAA
>NW_017670842.1:204504-205221 GCF_001879085.1 Nicotiana attenuata | reverse complement strand
GTGACCTCGAACATATCCGGGCAGTTCCAACTTTAGCATGATCTTCTTCTAGCCAACCTGGATAGTATAAGGTGTAACCGGCATGATACCTGTCAGGTTCTATGGAATCCCTCTCCAGGACGACCTTGCTGTTCCACATTTGTTGAGCTTGACATTTGATGGCTATCGCGTACTTGGAAATCAGCCCTGAAATGACTCATCTTTTCTACCTTTGGTACGACTTGCTTTCTCCCTGCTTGCCTCATGACTTGGAGAGGGACATAGGGATAAGTTCCCCTCAGACCAATGAGTATGAGAAATGGAGCGTCCCGAGAGCGGATGATGAATTCTCCAGTGGGGAACCATTCGAACATCCACTGTACCTTGTCTTCTTTCAAGTTTTCAAACAATTCTACCCATCCTCGAGCATCCCCTGGCCGAGCAAACATGTCAGGCATATAGTTCATTCAATTGGGATGGTGAAAGGCTATATGATCATTCCACGGCCTCCGCGGAAGCTCTTGGCGGTATCGACCCTTTTGGAGATGTTCTATGGCCAGAGTTGGAGTAATAAGTTGCAACCCTCAAAATGACTGGCCCCTCGTTGACAATTTTCCAAAGCTCGGTAGATCTCCGCAACAATCATGGGCACTATGCTGAAATGTTGCCCTTCAATCCCCTCTATTAGTGTCTTGGTGACCATGGCTAGTCTGGTGTGGATCCTAGCCTTCTTCATGG